>NC_081420.1:15460415-15575373 GCF_949786415.1 Peromyscus eremicus
TTTGGACAAATATGGCAGAGCAAGTGTGGCATTGAGAATGGCTTTGGCTGTGGTAGCAGAAGTGTGCGGAGGCTGGTCATATTGTATTCATACTTAGGAAGTGAGAGAGATGGATGATGACACTTACTTGCTTCCTCCTTTTTATTCAGTTGTGTCCCCCATCCTGTGACATGGTGATACTTACATTCAGGGTGTATCTCCTCATCTCAGTTAAATCTCTGTGGAAACATATCAGACATGCCCAATTACACTGTCTTTGTGGTGATTCCAAATCGGGTCAGGGTAGCCACAAGTTTAACTATCACAGCTACTTTAACCAAACCCTGATGTAATCACCTTATAAAGGCAGGTTTATTTTGGCTCACCGTTTTGGAGGGTTTGGAGCATCCTCTGTTGGTCCCAAGACCTTGGGACAAACACTGCATCATGACAGGAAAGTAAGGTGAGGTGGAACTGCTCACTGTATGGCCAAGAAGCAAAGGAAAGAAAAGAGGGGGCTAGAGTTCCACAAGCCACTTTAAGGGCAGGCCCCCACTACCTAAAGATCCCCTCCTAGGCTCCAGCCCTTAAAGAGTCTGCTATTGTGGAACATTATGGGACAGCAGACTCCAGGGTTCGAGCCTTCAACTCACAGGCTTTGAGAAGACATTTAAGATCCAAACTGTAGTGCACTCCAACGTTACTTTTAAACAAATGTCTTTACTTTTTTTGTTATCAACAGAACTACCCCTCCCTGTCTCCCAGGTGTGTAGTTAAGCCGTGCTGTACCCAGGTATGGGGAGGGTGCAGGGAGGTGAGAGAAAGTAGTTCTCAGAGACAGTCCTTTCCTCTCTGAGGTAGGCTAACCATCTAGAACAGAACAGACATATTTAAGAGGCATATTTTTATAAAACTGTTTACTAATACTCAGGATGGCAGCAAACGGTGGCTGCTTCTGGGTGTAAGCTATTAGTAGCAGAGTCCCCCAGACTTCTGTTTGTTTCAGAATCCTTGGAAGAGAAAGTGGGCAGGAAAGCATGAGGCAGGGACACATGGCTAAGCTCTTCTGAGCAGGCCATGTCTAGAAACTGTAAAGGTGGCTTTGAAAAGCTGAGCGGATGTGGAAAACTAAGCAGATGAATTTCACTGTAGGCAAATTTTGATGGCATGTGCATCTCTAACTGCCCATTCATTCATCAGAGGTAAAACTTCCTATTAAGTACCAATCAATGCCTGAGGTATTGAACTCCTGTCTAAGAATTCACTGCTATGTCAGGGAATATGACAGAGTCTATTATTAGTAACAAAGATTGACACACACTGTAACAATATGGGGTGTTAGGGTATCTGAGGGGGCCCTCACCTAAGTTGGGAGAGAGATTGGGAGACATCGTGTGTGTGTGGGGGTGGGGGGTTGACACGTGGCACAAACCTTAACACAAGAGACAAAGCTATAGCAGGGTGATGGTGGTGCACACCTTTAATCCCAGGACTTGCAGGGCAGAGGCAGGTGGATCTCTGTGAGTTCGAGGCCAGTCTGGGCTACACAGAGACATCTTGTCTTGAAAAACAAACAAACAAACAAACAAACAAACAAAAACAAAAGAGAGAGAGAGAAAGAGAGGGGAAACTATGATGAACTGAGCTTTATTCTCTTCAAAACTCCAGAAGAGAAGCTGAGATGGCTTCCTCTGTTAAAGAGGAGAGCTGGGTTTGGTTCAGTTGGTAAAGTGCATGCTGTATGCGCATGAGGACCCAAGTTTAACCCTGTAGTACTCATGCAATAAAAGCCAACTTTGGCAACATGTACCTGTGACCTTAGTTCTAGGGAGCTGGACACCTGGGGATCCTGGGATTACTGTCCAGCCAGCCTAGGCAAATCAGAAAAGCTCCAGGTTCAGCAGGAGCCTGTCTCACAAAATAAGGTGAAGCACTATTGCAGAAGATATCGAATGGTGATTCAGGCCTCCATGCACACATGTGCAAACACACACAGAACTGATCAGAAAGCAAGAAACTCCTTGTTCCCTGTGGGCAGTTCAAGACAATTTAAGGAAAATATAGAAAAGGCAGAAAAGTTTTGGAGATTGGCAATTCCACTAATCAAAGCCATTAGCTTTCACTTGGAGATGCCACATGTTGCCATACGTGAATTGCTCTCACGGGCTCCACCTGTCACTATCTGATCCCTTATGACCGCTGTGCCCAACCTCCACTGTGATGACCTGCTGCTGTTTGAATAACCCATAGAGGAAGAGCTACCAGAGACATTGCTGGAAGCAGACGGCCAGAGGTAGGACCTCAGCTTGAAGAGTAATTGATCTCTGTGTGAGTAGAAGCTTACAGTCGAATGCTGGGATGTGGGAGTTTATGTCTACACAGACAAATGCCAATATAAATAGAGTGTGTGCCTTGTGGTATTGTGAAAGAGAAAAAAAGAAACTTGGACTCTTCTTCATTTGAAGTGGTGACAGTTGGAAGGAAAGGATTTGGTTAATTTTATATGAAGCAGATGAGGCCCATTGGTCTTGTAGAGCGCTGGGAGATGTCTTGCACCCTTCACATTGTAGTGGGTATCTCTCATGTTCTGCAAACACCATATAGAAAACATGGCTCCTAAGATGCAAGGCAACCATGGAAGCTGGAAGAAGAGGATTTAAGATAAATGAAGTAATTTAGTCTAAGTGATGAGAAAAATCTAGATACCAACTTTTCAAAAAATTATGCAGGCTGAAAATATAAAACAGCAATAACATGAATAGTGGTACTATTAGGTTATGGCCTCAAGGGTAGAACATTCATGAGTCCAGAGTGATAGCAACAAATGATTAAATAGATAAATAAATGGAAAGAGGATAGAATTCTTCCTTACAGAATTCCAAGTACTATATATTAATACTGTCCCCTCTAGGGAACATTACATTCCCCTCCTATAAACTGTGGAGTGTTCTGAAGAACAACGAGAAATACATAATGGCAGTTTTGGGGTGGGGAAACCTGGCAGGCCCAGTCCTAAGCCACTAAGATCAGATGGGGACCATAGTAGTGCTGAGCTCTGCCTGTCTCCTGCACACTGTGCCACAGGGTGATGAGTTTTTCCTCCCTCTGCTGCATCCTTCTTAAAAGTGTAAAACCACAGTCCGCTCAAGAAAACATGCCAGACAAGCTCCAACACTGTGGGAGCCCACAGTGACTCCATCTTGACTCAAGGTGAGAGAGTTCAAGCTTGTCTTTGCTCCTCAAGGCTGAATAACAGGATGATTGACAGGATGTTTTACTCTTCAAGGCTAGAGAGCAGGATGTTTGGCCAAAGGTAGGGTTGCCAGATGTCTTGAGAATTAAGGAGGTATTTATGCTTGTTTGTTCCTTGAGCCATGATGTCCTTGAGATGGGGAGGTCTTTTGCACCTCCCCTTGCTTTGGATATAAAAAGGCTGTGAGAAATAAACTCGGGGCTCCCATGGTATTGACTCAGAGCCCTCCTGAATCCTCCGTCGCTGTCTTTTCTTTTATGTCTATCTGTTTTTTCTCAATCCTCACTCCCCTATTCAGGTCTGTTCAACAGGTCAGGGGGGACCCAACATATGGAAGGTCATTCCACAAGTCATCCATGCTGAAAGGCCATGAAAACGAGAGCAGGTGTGACATGTGACAGACTAGAGGAGACGGTGTAAGAAGAACTCTATCCATGCTGAACAAATCTAGAGTTTAGCTAACAACTTTGAAAAGTGTACCATTTTGGTATAGGAGATTGATGAGGAGGTCAGTAAGTGGTGACATTGGACCTTTCCGGAAATCTAAAATTATGCCTGTGTTTGTTGCTTTTTTCATCATTGAGACAAAAGTACTTGGTAGGGAAAAAAAATTTCAGGACATAAAGTTCTATTTTGGCTCATGGTTTTGGCGATTTCAACCCACCATGGTGGGAAACACATGTGTCCTGGTGATCCTCCTGTCCCTGTGGTTACATCAGTGCTGGTGTCACAGGATGTGGCCACACCCAGCTCTTTACCTGGGTGCTGGGGATCTAACCTCAGATCCTCATGCTTGCTATTGAATCGTCTCTCCAGCCTCCAAGCAGATTTTTATACATGAGAGAAATCCCTTGGTCTTCAATGAGGACTGTGAAGGAGAACACTTGGGCTAGCGATGAATCAGCAGACCTCAGGTGGGATGGTGGGTCCATCTGAGGGGCTTACCCCACTTTAGTGTATGGTCACAGTGCTGGCATGCGTGCAGTGTATGTGATAGTATGTTGGGGTAGGCACAGCCGTGGTGTCCATTGTGGTTGTTTCCCTTCCTTCCCTAAATATTCATATCTGTCTCTGAAGTGGGTAGGAAAAGCAGTGTGAATTTGCATTTTTTACCTTATTCTCATTCTCAGCAGGTAGCAAGGGTGCTCCCATGTCTTCTCCACGCAGCTTCCGATCTCTTTTCACCATTTATTCTTTCTCTTTTCTTCCTCTTGGTTCCCTTTCCTTCAGTGTGCTCCTATTTTATTTATTATTTATTCAGAAGCAGTTACAGAGTGTTCATTATGTCCAGAGCCTGGCAGAGCAAGGACGGCCGCTATCCCCTGTTGTCCATGGGGCAGGCCGTCTGGGCAGATGGCGCCGCTGAGTAGGATCTAGAGAGAGGAGACCGGTGGATTGTGTAGAAAAGGCTGGCAGCTAGACACGGCAGAAGCCCCAGTTCCAGCTATCCGGTCTCATCCGGTTGCGGCAGTTACTTTTCTCACAGCTCTGATTTCATATGTGACAAGGAGCAGCTGACGGGAGGAAGGGCTTATGTCGGTTCCTAGTTTGAGGGAACAGATCAAGAAAGCGGGTGTCCTGCCCACTTCCTGCCATTTCTCCAGCCTGTTGGATGCTGTCATCCACCTTAAGGGTGTCTTCCCTCCTCAGTTATCCTCTTTAAAAATTCTCTCACAGGCAGCCAAAGCACGGCTCACTGACACGTAGGCATTTCTTTATGTAACCAAGCCGACAGTGGAAATAGTCACACTGGGTCATCAGGAAACCAGTTCCTTCTGGGAAAAGACCTGGACGCAGATCCTTCCAGGAAGGACTGAGGACCTAGGCAAGTAGCCATAAAAGGGCTGAGAGGAATGAACTAGAACCTGTGAGCAGGACGGGATACCCCTGCTGCGTCTGCTGCTGCTCCTGCAGCATGGAGGAGGTAGACACGGACTTCTCTCAGCTCCTGTCCTCTTTCCCCAACGTTCCAGTGGCTCGGAACCAGAGCTGGCCCCAACCCTTGAGGGGTCTAGTATACAGGTATATCACTAGCCTGAAGGAAGAAAAGGGCAGGGATTTGAACACAATAGAAAAGGGACAGTGCTGGTGGTCTGTGATTTACAGAATTCTGCCTTTTAGCCCATCCCTGACTCTCTGACACTGTGTGTGTGTGTGTGTGTGTGTGTGAGAGAGAGAGAGAGAGACAGAGAGAGAGAGAGAGAGAGAGAGAGAGAGAGAGAGAGAGAGAGAGAGAGAGAGGTCTGATAGCACATTATAGCCACTCTGGAGCAGGTGCTCCTGGACTTGAGTCTGTGGCTGGTCTTCAGGAGCTCTGTGAACCTCTGATCTCTGAAATTTCAAGTCCTAATGAACTTCTAAAAAATTATGTTTTATTCATTTGGTCAGCATGTGTGGATATATGTGGTTATGCATGCACGCATGTGGACGTTATAGATGTCAGAGGACAAGCTGCAGGAGTCAGTCCTCTCCTCTCACCATGTGGGTCCTGCGATTGAACTTAGGCCCCCAGCCTTGGTGGTAGACGCTTTACTCACTGAGACACCGTGCTGGCCCATGGTGAACTTTTTTTTTTTTCTTTTAGGGAGGCATTCCTCTGATTCTCAAGCAGCCTGTGGCCTATGTGGCATGAGGATGGCTGGCCAGGTGAAGTGCGACCCTGTATGGCAGGGAGGGAGCCCCTTGTCTCCATGTGACCAACAGATTGTTCTCAGTTTCCTCTTGTTTATAGTGCCCCTCCCCAACTTGCTCCTTTATGATGAGTGAGCTACTTAATGTTTCATCAACTTGACACAATCCAGGGTCATCTGGGAAGAGGGAGCATCAATTGAGGAACTGTCTCCATCAGATAAGCTTGTAGGCAAGCCTAATATTTTCTTGATTAATAATGCGAGATGCGAGAAAGCCCAGACCACTGAAGGCCATGTCATCTCTGGGAAGGTGGTCCTGGGTTATATAAGAAAGCAGCTGAGCAAGCCATGGGGAGCAAACCAGTAAGCTTCCTCCATGGCCTCTGCTTCAGTCTCTGCCTCCAGGTTCCTGCCTTGAGTTCCTGCCCTGACTTCCCTCAGTGATGGACAGTAAGCTACAAAGTAAAACAGATCTTTTCTCCCCAGTTGCTTTGGGTCTAGTGTTTATCACCAGCAAAAGAAAACAACTCCCACAAGGAGCATCCTTTCAGAAATCCATGTGGGACCCCAGAGGGGAATCAGTCAACAATGGGTCTAATCCCATCGAAACAACTGCTCATCATCACACTGTGTGGGAGATTCCTAGGGATCACATTTAATTTCTCACAGACATACTAACTAGAAGGCTTTCCTCTTATCTCTTTGACAGAAAGACCTAGGCAAAGGGACTTGCTCAAAGATGCCCATGAGTACAGGCAGTGGCTAGACACGAACCCTTTCTCCTGAGGCTGAAATGAGCACGCATGACTGTAACCACCCCGCAGTCCTGCTGGGCTGTAATATGAAGAGGCTGCTTGGAGCTCTACCCAGGGTGCTTCAAAACCATCCATTATTCTTCAGAGCCACAAATGTCATCACATTTTCCTTGGTGCTTTGAACCGGTACAAAACCTGAGGCCGCATAAAGCCATTATCAGCAATGTTCCAAAGTGCAGGAGACCGGATTTTTTGATCTCTGTTTCCCTGAGGCCTTTAAACAAACGACAAGGACGAAGAACAGTTATTAAAATAAAAATGCAGTGTTCAGGAATCTGTGCTGATAATCTTGGAATCTGACGGCTTTGTGTCTCTCTGGTTTAGCAGGGACCCAAACCCCATATGCCAGGCAGGCCTCCTCAGCCGAGAATTGAGGCTATTATCTGATTATTCAAGGTGAAAAATCCACTATGCTTCTGTCACCTGGAGACTTCATGCGTTTTGTTTTTCCGAAGAATAAGTTTCGTTGGATGGACTTATCTGAATAACCCACCTTCCAGCCTTGTCTGGAAGGCTGTTGTTCTGATCAGAAAGGAGCTGATGTTTCTGCAATAAAACCAGTTACGAATTTCACAGAAGTAAAAACCAATTTTCTGCAGTGTTCATGAGGACTTACGCATATATACTCCCTCCCACTCTCTCTTTCTCTCATTCACACACACACACACACACACAGACTCTCACACACACACTCACAAACACATATACACTCTCTCACACACACACTCACACACACACTCACCAACACACAGACTCTCTCACACACACAGACACACTCACAACATAGACTCTCTCACACACACACAGACACACTCACAAACACACAGACTCACACACACACTCACCAACACACAGACTCTCTCACACACACAGACACACTCACAACATAGACTCTCTCACACACACACACAGACACACTCACAAACACACAGACTCTCTCTCTCTCTCTCTCTCTCTCTCTCTCTCTCTCTCTCTCACACACACACACACACACACACACACACACACACTCACACACACACCCACAACAGGAATTCCTCCATCCTGTGTTTTGGGTACATTTATTTTATCCTCTCCTTTCCCAGCTCCCTCCACCTCGCCCAGGAATGCTGCATGCTATAGACATAGATCATGTTTACGACCAGCTAATTTTGCCCTTGTTCCATGATCTCTGTCTCCCTCCTGCCTTTCATCTTTTTTTTTTTTGTAAAAGCTGCTCACTGCTTCTAGAAGCCCCAGCAAATACCTCAAGAGCACTGATACCTCCAGCAAGTCCTTGCTCAGTCGGTTACGAGCTTGCGAGGCATACAACGCCAGTGCCACTCAGTAATCTTGTCAAGCCTGCCTCTCTACCTTCCCATCCTCATTCCGGGAGCCTATTAAATTAATGAGATAGAAGTCGGTGCTACAGCGGTCGACGTGTTATTGGTGTAGAGCACCGGTGCTGTTACAGTGTGCCTGTTTTCTCTCCTGGGACATTTAATTTCCGCTTCTCAAATGAGCTGCGAAGCTGTGAGGCCTGGCAGTGTTCGTTCCCGACTCTCTGTGATGCAGATAATGAGGGTACTGATAGGTGCCTAGGAGACTTCAGTGGCTCCAAGCACAGCCATGGTCTGATAACGCTTTCTGCCAGCAGTGTCACAGCGGAGCCGCTATCATCCCTCAAGGAATGGTTCATCTTTATGTGTAATACAGCAGCTGTCACCTAAATGGCTAATGGGGAAGCAAAGTAGAACCTTAGTGCTAGTAATCTTTGTCACTTAATAATTTTAAAGACATCAGACTTCCGTGGCTCCTGCAAGTGTGAGTGAGCGAACTTACCGATTTTTGAGTTGTTGTTGTTGGATTAGATGTAAATGGAGAAATCCGCAGTGCTGTTCTGTGCAAATCTAATTTAGTATAATTTGAATAGCCAAGTAATTAAAATGTATTATAGGTAGAAGATGCTGGGATGGTGCAGTGCCTGCGCTTAAGAGGAAGATTTATTGGGCTCGCCGCATCCACAGCAAACCTTCTACAACCACATTAACTAACATCTGTTGGAAAATGTCAAGATGCAGGGCAGAAGATGTGCATGCAGAATATATGCTTCCAGGAGCTGGAATGACAAACTGGAAACGTGGGGCACTTGCAAGTTAAATCAATTAGCAAGGAGACCTGCATCTGTATAGGCACATGCAATGCAGGAGGCGTGTGAGACTGCATGAAAGGGCACGGATGTGCGCACACAGGTACACACACATGCATCCTTTCTAATTAACATCCAACCCCTGCAGAGTGGGAATTGAAGTTTGATTGGATTTAGGGAACGGGGTAATAACAACAGGACAGTTGATACAAACGGTGTTGGTGTTGACACTGCACCGTTAGTGTTGCCTGGCAGATTATTTTGTTTGCTTTGCCTAAGTGCACAAGATTATAGAGGGTGATTCAGGAGGCCAGGGCACTGGATTCTGAAGGGAAGCCAAGCCAATTTCAATCACACCCACAAACTAGGCTGTTAATCTTCGGGGAGTTACTGCACCTGTGCTGGCAAAGGTGAAGAGGCAAGAGATTCTAGAAAGCACAGATACAACAACTGTCCAGGGAAGAGGGAGAGATCAGAAGGATCCGTTATTCTCTTAGGGGAGAAATCAAAGGATGTTTGGAAATCTGAATATATGTACTTACAGATATTTGCAAGATATAGTGCTCAGACACAAAGCACATCCCTAGGAAATACTGGTCAGGAGACAAGAGTTAGTCAGATGTACGTAAGATGTGTCTAAATGCCAATGAACATGCATTCTTTCTTTATTCTGAAGTGGTTGGCTAGGGGGCCACTCTCAGACGCAAACCTTGGTAGGAAGAACACACCAGACAGCATGGAGGAACTGAAGACGTGGATAAAAATGGACATTTTACCTCCCCTCTGCCTTCCTGATCACTCTGCTATTGCATCCCAAAACATTTGGTCAAATATATGCCACGCTAATGGGAAATCTCAAGGTTGTCATTGACTTCCCTCAACAGACTCATCTTGCCCGGCTGAGCTCACTTACTGGGGGGGGGGGGCTGGGAAGGACTGTGCACTAAAGTCCATGGGTACCAATACTGAGTTCAGGCCCCTGGAGCCAGCAAGCATCTCATTCATGTCTCCAAGGATGCAGCAACAGCTGACTGTTTTGAATAAATATGTAGATTTTAAATAATGTTTTTAAGAGCACCCTCTGGTTTGTGATGTCTGAGCCAAAAGCAGGTATTGACACATGTGTTGGAAACATTACCCACACCTGCAGTCTGTCTCCTCAGTCATGTGTCTCTTGACAAGCAAAGGAAGCAACGCAAATCCAGCAGCCATCACGGGGCAGGGGCTAGGGTGGGGGACGGGGAGAAAGACCTGTAATGTGAGATTTAAAAATAGTTGTTCTGCCTAACATAATAGCAACATAGTAGTCGACACATTCTAAAATTAGTCTCATTTCTTTGACATTCATTACATTATTAATTAGCAAGATTTCTTGGGGATTCTTACGAATGGGATTCATAAGAATTGTGCAAAATCTGTTTGAGCTTAGTATTCTCCAACATTCACGTCATAGAGCACGTCATATTTTAGGGTCAGATCTCCATCCCCTTTCCATTTCAATAGGAGAGAGACACCATGTTTGTGCTCTGAAAATTACTGAAAAGATGGCTTTGAGAGGTGGAAGTCTGAAAGTCAGAATGACCAGCACTAGGGTGGAGGGGTGGGTACCATCAGTGTCTGACTCCATCTCTCATTTATTCAGACTGAAGCCTTTGTAACACACAGAAAGCCGAGGCAATGGCTGCAGACCTGCTTCTATAATGCAGTGGATGGGGAAGAACTCTGTGCAATTCAATAAAGTATATTTAGCATATTTTCATTGCACCAAATATCAGCTGATCCACCTCTTATTAGTATAAATGGCATAGATTAGTGTCAGGCATTCTCAACAGTGAAGAAATTACAGGAGCCTGCAAGGCTCATTAAGTTCTGGCTGCATGTTAACGAGGGGCTAGGCCTTATTAATATGAAGAGGAAAAGACAAAAACTAAGCCACAGGAGGAAAAAGGAAAAAGCACATTCCTTCAAACATTCCCTGGCATTTTGACGTGAGAAGACTGCACTGGGCAATTCTTCTCTTCCCTACTCTCCAAGGCATTTGAGGTGATGCAGACATTATTGGCATTGCTATCTTTTGGAATGTGTGAAAATTATTCTGTTTCAGCACATGTCAAGCACAGAATGGAACTGTGCACTTTCAAGTCTTGGCGTGGCTGTCAACTTTTCTTCTGAATTGCTGTTGTGAAGTTGAGTTCGGGTTTTGTGTTTTCAGGTAGCGAGGAAGAGGATTCCTGCCTTGGCCTGGAGAAAAGAAACATTCCTGTCTCTCCTCTACTTGCACACCCCACCATGTTGGGGAATCTTGGTGTTGACAGCCCGCCACACCTTGGGAAGGGAGATAAAGATGAGGAGGCACTGTGTGGCATGATAGCTAGCCAATCAAAGAGGGCATTTTCTGTTGATTCAAGAGTGTGATGCATTCTGATTGGAAAACAACCCCAAAACTCCATTACTAGTGTTCTGTTCAGATACTGAGAGTCAGTAAAGCCTTGCATTAAAGTGCAGGGGGACAGGCAGAGCCACAGCTCACAGTAAAATTCAAAGATGGCAGCTGGATGCTGCCCCGGTGGAGCTATGCCATAGGGTGAAGAACCTCAGGCAAAAAGAAGACGCCAGGGCATTCCACAAGGTGCTTCTGAAATCAGTTGGAAGGAAAAGAAAGTAATGACCGTAGATGCTTTAAAAGTATAGGGAGCATGCATACACACACACACATACACACACACACACACACACACACACACACACACACACACAAAAGCAACACAAGGATGAACAATGATGATTGGTTCTTTCTAAAAACTAAAAGTTTATTTAGTGTTCGGGAAGGTGGGCATGCTTGTGGAGGTCAGAGGACAGCTGGAAGGAGTTAGTTCTCTCCTTCCACTATGTGGGGGCTACGGGATAGATAGAACTCAGGTCCTCAGACACAGTAGCAAGTACCCTCACCCAACGTGCCATCCCACTGCCCCCCTTTTCCCATTTTTTTTTGGTGTATGCATGTGTGTGTGTGTGTGTGTGTGTGTGTGTGTGTGTCTACACGTGTGTGCAAGTACACATACCTGTATGTGCTGGTGTGGAGGCCAGAGGCTGATTTCCAGGGTCTTTATCTTTCTCCATCTTAGATATTATCTGTCAACCGGACCCAAGGACCTGCCTGTCTCTGTCCCCTAGTGCTGGGTTTACAAGTGCGTGCCATCATGCCCAGAGGTGACATGGGTCTGGGGGATCTGCACTCAGGTCTTTGTGGCCTCACAGCAAGCACTTTGTTCTTTGCTCTCTGAGCCATCTCCTCAGCCCACTGATTTTTTTTTTTAAGCAGAAATGAAAACCTTCCATATTTTGTACTTTGCAAGCTTCTGGCTAGCAATATTGTAAATTTTTTAGGTTATATTCATTGTTAGAAAATTGTAAGTTTTACATTAAAGTAGAGCGCAACAGGCTAAAAAAAAAGTTTACTGTTGAACATTCAGCAGTAATTTAGAGTTTAGAGTTACTTGGAATTATCTTCTATTATATTTATGATATTGTCCCATAAGCTTAGAAACTACATTTCTTCACTACCCACCCTCTCCCTTCTGACTCATCTGTTTATTTCTCCTGCTGCATTCAGATGAAAAGTGAAATGCGTTTTCTCTCGAGGTTTGCTCTGAAACATCGTTTTCACACATTTTCTCACAGCTCCCAAACACTATTTTCAGCAGGTGACCATTGCAAAGTGGGGTGGACAGCTTCAGTACAGGTCTGCTGGGGGCTTGTCATGATGGCTTCATTGCATGTGTCCCCAGGGAAATGTGGAGGTTCCAGGGTGCAGAGGAATGAGTAGTTAGGTCACTCTGCACTCTGCTGTGTCTCTAATTATTGGGATGATAGAGGCCAGTGTAGCTGCAATCTCAATCTGTTTAATAACAATGTAGCTCTTTTTCTCTGCTTCATTGAGGCTGTCTTCCCAAGCCAGGCCTTGGTGACTCGGTGTTGCAAATACACCGTCGCAGGTTCCTGTAGTACTACATTGTGTGTACACACAGCCACACCCATTTGAATCCATGCTCTTACAAACACTACAGTTTCCTCAAGAGAGTCGAACCAAATCTCTGGGAGTGCAAGTTTCCCAGCAATAATGGTCTGTGTGTGTCTGTGTGTCTGTTTTAACTGTATCCGCCTCATCAAGGAGCCTGTGAAACAGTGCCGTGGGAGTGCTGCCCAGAGTCTGCACTGAGGACCAACGGCTTCTCCTCCTATTCTCTGAGATGGAGATAGAGAAATCCTGTCTGACCACCATCCTCCACAGCAGGGTTTACCAACGGGATGGAACCTGGTTCAGGGAAGCTGAGCTCTGTGAGTCCCAACCCTCTGACAAACCCTTCCTGAAAGAATGTGTATGTGCTACTTCATTTCCTGGAGTGACAAGGCATGTATTAAAAAAAATATTTCCTTTATTGTTACATTTTAGGCACGTTTACTGTTAGCTGCTTGGCTTCATTATGGATCATAGTCTGAATCTACAAATCAAGTATAATTAGACTTAGCGAACTGATTGGATTTCTAATTAAGCTACATTGGAGACAATGTACAATCAGTAAATATTCTGACTAGGTACATTTTAAAGAGCAACTCTTGGGCTTTTTGCTGATGACTAGACACCAGTGTCATTAAATTTGTTGGTGGCAAGCAAATTTTAAAGCTAAAATAGAGGCAATTAGTAAAGATCTTGAAATATTTAATCACGTTTGTCCAATTAGTGTGCAATTAGGCTGTGGTGTGGCATGGGACAGGCATTCTGCCTCAATGCTTGGTGCAGAAGGATCCCTTTGAAATTTTGCTGTTTAGTTTATTGATATATAAAAAGGAAGTTATGGTTGTAATTTCCAATTTTAAAAAAATAACGTGCAGATGGTCTGACTATCTATTTAACAATGTTAAACAAATCTAAACAAGGGAGCATGCTACCTGAATTGCACAGCTGTGATCTGTGAGTAAGTTCTGGATGGGGGAGATTACAGCTGTGCTTATCTGGATCACAGAAACCACCAGGCGTTTTAGACTGGAGGACTTGGAAGCCTGATCAGCTCGCCCAACAGGTCTCAACATGACTGGCAGCTCCTGACTTGTCCACGCTTCTGATGGTTAGCTATGCTTTTCTGAATTCCAATGACTTCAGTTTTATGCACAGGGAGAGCCTGGAAGAGATCTTGTAAAAAGTTGATTTGAAGAGACAGATGAACTGAATAGTAACGACCTGGTATTTTCATTGCAAACAGACTCACTCGTGGCCACTGGGTTGTGATGCTGTCCATGAGAGATTTGGCACACTATGTGCAGAGGGAGAAAGGCTGTGTCTTGTTTTAGACCCTGCCACAGAACGTAGTGTTAAGCATCATCTTTGACCTTGCTCTGGTCTTTGGGAAGGCAGGAGCTGTCCCATTGTGGTGGAAGAGCTGCTCTGAAGTGGACATAGCATCTTGTATCATTAAGCTGAGTCAGATCATGGGAGGGATGACTTCAAAGATGCTGGCAACCGTGCTGCTTCATGAGTTAGTGGAAGAGGCAGTGAGATGATGTAAGAGATAACCAAAGGAAAAAAGTATGGGTGGGGTAACTGAGAGGAACCCAGCATATACCTAGATAGTCTGTGGAACTCGTTTAGATGAAAGAATTATACACGAGTTTCTTCTGGGGCATGTACCACTACTCTAAAGTTTAATCATCTTAGTATCATTTGGGCTGGGAAATAAAAAGATGTTCTTGAGACAACTTGTTTCTCTAAACTCTGGTGACCTGGTAGGTTCAATATATTTTCATGCTGGATGCAGGGGCCTCAGGAAGAATGCCCAGACACACCCATTCTCTTGGGTATACTAGTATTCACATTGCCAGATGCGTGTGTATACTGTTTGGATGACTTTTGGAAACTGACCAGAGAAAACCGCACATGTAACTAAAGATGTAGAGCAGGAAAGAAGAGTAAAAGAAAAAATGTTCTTGAAAAGGGCACAAAAGAATATATGCAGAGTTTGGGATTAAACAAGGAACTAAATGAATATAAAGCCTTTTAGTGCTTTTGATTAGAATCTCAGTGAGCTTTTCCTAGCTCTGTTGTTTCCTTAATTTTAAAAGCTTTCCTTCCATACTCTACTTAACTTTCTGGAAGCAGGCTGTTATTGTCATAAGTCAATGCCAGACTTTTGAGTATCATTAAGTTATATAATTGATATTTAAACATCTAAATTCTATATTTAGAATTTCCATAAACTTACAGTTTTGTTCCTTGGTATCCTCCTCCTCCTCCTTCTCCTCCTCATTGCTTTGAGACAGGATCTGGCTCTGTTCTCCATGGTTCCCTGGAACTCAGCTATCCTTTTACCCTAACCTCTGAATTCTGCGAGGTGAGCTATACAATGCCTGGTTATTTATGATTATAAACAGAGCAAATTCCAAATATGAGAATGTAGGAAGTCATTGATTAGCTTAATGTGGCTCTCACCCCGATTTAGCAAAATGAGATCCTAAGATGCGGCCCTTGGCTGTTGGGGGGATAGTCCCAGAAGAGTCCTGAGAAACTTTGTACCACCCATGCCAGGTAAGCTGGTAACAGAGAAGAGATCATGCTGAGCATTTAGACACTGTGGCAGACTATATAGTTAGCAAATAAAAACACAGAGCGCCCTGTTAAATGTGAATTTCAGAGAAGGCAGTGGGTATTTTTATACCACTGTGTCAAACTATTGCATGGGGTATAGTCACACAAAAATGACTGCTAACTCCAGACCTCAAACTTAGCTGGGTGTGCTGTGTGTAACCTGGCAATGCTACTTCTGGAGTGCATCCACAGGAAGATATAAGTTACTGAGAAAAGCCTTGTCCTTACCCAGGACCTGTGGAGTTTTGTCTCTGTCTGATCACCTTGTGTTAAGATTTCAGGTTGGCATTGAGGGACTGGTTCTCAGTCCCAGCAAAGTTGCAGGATCTTCTTGGGTGCCTTGGAGTCCTCTACAGCCTGGCTGGAACCCAGCCTTACTAAATCAGACTCTCCTGACATGGGACTCAGGCATCTGTATTGACTAAAGTTCCCAGTTATCACAATGTGCAGTAAAGTGTAAACACACACACACACATACACACACATACACACACACACACAAAGAGTTCTCAATTATGACACCTTGGAACCACCTGGGGAATCATGTACATGTTATGTCTGGAGACCAAACCCAGAGGTTCCAACTTGAATCATCTTAGTGGGAATCTGGCTGGCATCCATGTTTTCAAACATACGTGTTATATAAAGTTAGGTAAGGCTGTTTTCATGCAGATACATAGTGTACTTTCCTTCCTCTCTTCCACTCTTCCTAGTCCCCTTGCTCCCCCAGGGCAGCCCAGGCAGTGTGAGGTCACATGGTTAAAGCAGGAGCTTAGGGGTGGTCCTATCCTCCCTGGACTCCATAAGAGGCGTATTACTGCCGGGTAGAAACCCCTTGTGCTGGGTAGCACCTGTGACTATGCAGAAGAAGAGCAGATCTGAGTTTCCCTAGGAAATACGAATTAGAACATGATGAGACACAGTGAGGTTTATGACTTCCTGGGCTCTCTTCAGACATTCAGGGAATGGAAAGAGACTGCTGTGGACAGTGGTGGGGCTAGCAGAGTTAGTCCAGGGGATTGGAAACCTGAACGAAGCAAATAAAGTCAATGATAGCAAGAGAAGAATATGGTAGAAGTAGGCATTCTATCCCCTGGAGCTGGAGTTATGGGCAACTGTAAACATCCTGATGTGCATACTGTGAACAGAACTTTTGGTCTTCTGGAAGAGCAGCAAGCACTCTTAACCACAGAACTGTCTCTTCACCACCACATTTGAGAGGAAGAGTAGCTGGTCCCTAGAGCAGACAGCCTTGACTCCTACAGAGTGTGGAGTCTGGAGTTCAACCTGGGACTGTTCTTACAGCTCTCCACCCTCCGTGTATTGTCTTCTGGTTGAAAGTTTGTTGTGCTGGCCACAGAACTTGAATAAATCAGAAATACACATAGCAGCTTGGGACTCCTATTAGCAAAGGCTAACAGTGATCTCATGGGTTACCATAGACTGAATTTGAGAGGCTCCAAGTAGGAGCTGCCATTTCTTCTGATTTTTAGAGTTCTCTTTCCACCTCAGTCCTCCTGGGTTATGGATATTTTGTCACCTCCCTAGGATTCTAGATATAAAATTCTCTCTGTATCATTTTGCCAATGACTATTTTAAGACACTGTTAACATATGCCCCAGCATCTATCCAGGTGCTCTGGGACTCACTAGAGTCGGCTAGAGAGCTGATTCCTGGGATCATAGAAGAGATGTTGAGGCCCCCCTCCCCTCCCTGAACTTCTCTGTGCCTGAATTTCCTTCCTTGCCTGTAGAATGAGGACAGCAGCCATAATCATGAGAAATTAAATGAATATGCAAAGCATTTGCAGTGTGCCCAGAAGTCATAAACCTCAATCTGTGTAAGTGGTTGAACTGTAAGCCCCTTCCTGCTCACAGGGACCTCGATTCTTTTTGTAAATGCTCCCTCCCCAACTTGGGTGCCCAGAAGAGGTGAAAGTGGACCCTGCCGTTTGCTTGGTGTCTTTGGCCTAACCCCTCTTGGTGCTAAGTACCATCTTCCTCCAAGGTTGCTCTGAGTTACATTATATGACAGACGCTTACTGTGTTAATGGAGAGAACAAAACAGTGGCCTCTTCCTGTGCTCACACAGCTCAAACAAGGCACTCTGCTGATAGCCTTACACACTCCTTTAAGCCTTTGCAAGTCTGGGTTGTATGTTTTCAACTCCGCTGACAAGAAAACTAAAGACTCGAGAGATTAAACAGCTCTCCACAGCTAAGCAAACATTAAGGACAAAGTCAAGGTCTGACTCAAGTTGTCTGCCTGGAGAGGTCAAGCTCCTTGTGTCTATTCTGCATCGGACGTGGCAATATGGTGGGTTGTGTGGAGGCTGCAGCCTCACAGAAGGCAAGAGTCATCCCGTGGGCTCTACATGGAAACCACAGCAGGAAGAAAAAGCAGGCTTCGGGGATACGCTGAAGTGCATTGTGCCTTTCTATATTCTTTTTTTTTTTTTTTTTTTAAAGGACAATAGTGAACACTTAAGCAGGTTCTCTTTGGGGAATGAACTGATTTCAAGGTGTGTACATTGTACTGGCTGGTTTTGTGTCAACTTGACACAAGTTAGAGTCATCAGAGAGGAAGGAGCCTTAGTAGAGGAAATGCCTCCATGAGATCCAGCTGTAAGACATTTTCTCAATTAGTGATCAATGGGGGAAGACCCAGTCAATTGTGGGTGTGCCATCCCTGGGCTGGTGGTTCTGTCTTCTATAAGAAGGTAGGTTGAGCATCCCATGGGAAGCAAGCCAGTAAGCAGCACCCCTCCCTGGCCTCTGTATCAGCTCCTGCCTCCAGGTTCCTGCCCTGCTTGAATTCCTGTCCTGACTTATTCAGTGCTGAACAGCAAGGTGGAAGTGTAAGCCAAATAAACTCTTTCCACTTTTTGGTCATGGTGTTTCATTGCAGCAATAGAAACCCTAACTAAGACATACATGTATGTCTTATGTTTACATGTATATATTATGTATATGTATACAAATGTGTACATATGTTTTAGAACAGATATTTGAAAACAGAGCAAGTTATCCATCAAAATAGGTAATAAATTTTAAGATTTTATTTTTGATTGGCACATATTTATTACACATAATGATGGCTTCATAAAGACATTTTAATTCAAATGTATTTTGTACTTTATGCACATTTTTAAATAATTAAAAATCATTTTGTGTGTGGATGGCATGTGTGCATGCGTTTGCATGTAGATACAGGTGAATGCATACCACAATGGGGGCAATGAGGTTGGAGAACAGCTTCAGCGTTTGTCCTTTTCTGTGAGCCAGGGTCTCTGCTGACTGCATGCACCAGGCTAGCTGGCCTACAAGCATTTTCTTTTCTGTCTCTACCTACCATCTTGCCATAGGAGCACTGGGGTTACAGATATGTGCTGCTGTGCCTGTGCCTAGAACATGGGTTCTAGGGCTAAAATTCAGGTCCTCACATTTATGTAGCAAGCATTTGACTCAAGGAATCACCTCCCCAGGCTCACTGTGTTACATTAATCTCCCTCTCCACCTTCTCCTATGCCCCCTCCCCCCTCCACTAGTCTCCTTCCCTGGCCCAGAGTCTCACTTCTACTTTCATGGGTGTGTGTGTGTGTGTGTGTGTGTGTGTGTGTGTGATGGAATCTGCCTAATTGTTCATCAGTAAATGAATGGATACAGAAAATATGGTATACACACACACACACACACACACACACACACACACACACACACAAAATGGAGTTTTACTCAATCATAAAGAAAAAGGAAAGTTTGTTGTTTGCAGGAAAATGAGAGGAACTGGAGAGCATCATGTTAAGCAAAACATATTTTCTGTTGCTTTCCAGTGGGCTGATGGAGTAAATGGTGCTTCTTTGGAGTAGGGGGTCAGGAGGGAATCTGTGCCCCACCACACCCCACTTAGTAGTGCTGCATCTGTTGTACACTCAGGAGGGAGGGGATGAGCACAGGACACTTCATTCTGGTTTGCACAAGAGCATAGTTAAGAGGGAGTGGTCACCTCCCTTCTAAAGGGGAACTGCTCAGCCAGGCTCTGCTCGGGTGACCCAGCTCCCTCTGAGTAGTCTTCCTAGAAGACTGAATGATGCTCCCAGGCTCTCTGTTGGCTAATCGGCTGGTGCAGGACCAGGCTACTTTGAGAGGAGAGAAAAGATGTTTTTCTTCCTTTGTCCTTCTCTCTCCCAGCAGCTCTCCTCTGACACTGCCCCCGCCCACATTGTACAAAGCCACGCAGCTTTGCCGAACAGGTCTGTAAAATTAATTATACTGTGAGTGCTTGGTAACCAATGAATTGTAAATTGTACATTATTAAAACAGCATCAGAGCTTTGACTGATCTATTATTCTTTGGGGAATGAATGAAGATAAGAGCTTTATACATTTTAGGGGGTCTTTCTTGCCACCATCCAGCAGGCACAAGGAAGAAACAGCAAGCCTTTCTGCTTGGTTTTTTGTTTTTGGTTTTGGTTTTTTTTGGCAAGTTGAATTAAATAGGAAGTGTATTATTTTCTTCTGTTATTAAATTGTCATACATGTTTTCATGTGTCTGCTCTTAGCATCTAATATGATAGTGGACATTGAATAAATGGTATTCTATGACAACTGTGATAATGTGTATCTATATATGCTCATCCAAAATGCAGTTCCTTGTCAACCCAATGTGAGTGGGAGATATATGATATGACATGGCATTATAATAAAACAAATTGTGTTGATATAGTGCTTCTTGGAAAAATCTCTGGAAGAATTCAGAGTAAACAGTCAGAAACAAAAAAAAAAGTCAGCTGAGTATGCACCAGGGGCTTTGTGGCTTCAGCTAAAAAAAGAAGAATCTGGAAGGAACTTTTTTCTCCTGTCTCTTCTAGATTCAACAAGAGTACCCTTGGGGGCTGCTGGTGAAGCTACTCTTTTTCCTGCACCATCTCCCCTGTGCAGGATTTCTCAGCATCTTTCCACCTGCCACGGTGATTCCTTCCAGGTACATCACACACTTCTCCATGGAAACTTCTTTCTGTAATTGACCAAGCCTGCAGCCCTGAGACTGAAGCTGCAAGTCTGCCATGCAGTATTGCTTTTGCAAGCAGGCATGCTGGCTGGGTGAATCATGACAGGTACCAGGCAAACCACACAACTGCACACCATGAAGATCGTTACCCAGCATCATCACAACTGGATGCCTCAGGACTGGGCTGTTTCTGAACACTGGGTAGAACCAGCTATATATTCTGCAGGGCCCATGTGAAGAGTAATGATGGGCTCATTGCTCACAGATTGCTAAGAATCTCACGACAGTCACAGCAGAGCAGTAAACTAAGTGTGCATCCCATTTAGCCGCAGAAGTTGCACAGGGCATGTCGCTGCCTGAGAGGTTGCAAGAATATCTGTAGTTTGGGTTCATTTTATCCTTCTAGTGGTCTGATCAGGCTATCAGAAAGTTCTGGCACTTCCTTTGTCAGTATAGCAGTGTTACCAACCAAGAGGTGTGCAGTGGGACTGTCATGGCTTCATCTCCACAGGAAAGGAGTGGCTGTGTTCTCTATGTGATGGCTATAGGGACAGGCTGAAGAAGAAACTGCCACAGAGAAATTGAAAATCAAATTTCTGACAGGATTTATTCTTAGACATAGTCCTCTCATGATTTTTTTCCCCAGCAATACATGATTGCCATCTCCTTGCTCTCTGATAACTCCTGTGAAATTGGGGCGGGTGTGTGTGTGTGTGTGTGTGTGTGTGTGTGTGTGTGTGTGTGTATCATCTGTCTCATTTTGTCCCTTAGGAACATTCTCTCCTTCCTCTTCTTCCATGAATTCCTTCAGTATCAGGAAGTAGAGGAGATGAGCAGGGGACGTGAGGGAAGAGGGGACAGCTGTGGTCAGAAAGAGCTCTGGGGCTATGTGAGAGCAGAGGGCAGCTGGTGGAGAGAAGGGAGGGTGGATGAGGGCTGTGCTGCCGGGATTTCCTCAAGGCCCCTCCATGTCTCTGCCACCCTGTGAACCCTGCGAGGACCTCAGCCACTGCTGTCATGGAAGGACAGACAGTACCATCTGGAGAGGCTCACAAAATGTATTCTGGCGTGCCTATTCTTTTAGGATCATGGCCACCAGAACTGTATGTTGGCATTATGAAAAAAGTAGATCCGAGGGTGGCCTCTCGTTAAGATAAGAAAAGAATTTATCCACAGTAGCCGTGATATGGAAACAACCTGGACGATCTTTGGTAGATGAATGGGTAACTACGATGTGTTCTGTGTCTGTATCTGAATGTATATATCAGAATAGTATTCAGGCTTAAAACTAAAAGGAGGAAATTCTGCCTTTTGTGGCACCCTGGAGGACAATGTGCTAAGTAAAATAAGCCATGAATAAAAATGGAAACACAACGTGGTCCTATTTACACATGGAATTTTAAAAGGTAAAATTCATAAAAGTAGAGCTTGCATTGCTAGTTACTTTGCTTCATGAAGTGATCTCTAGTTCTATACATTTCCTTACAAAAAGCCTAATTTTGTTCTTCTTTATGATGGAATAAACTCATTGTGTATACTGATACTGTATTGTCTGTATCCAGAGAGATGGCCAATGTCTGTTGGCCAAAGAGTATAAAGTTTCAGTTCTGTAGGGCTGGGAAGTTCTGGGTATCTAATGTATCCATGGTGACCATAGTTCATGGGACTGAAAATAGGCTATTCTGTTTGAGGTTGCTGCTCAGACCTCTACACAATCCCGTTCCCTAAACAAGATGACTTGGGATGTGGATGCTAGCTGGAGTTCTTCAGAGAAGTCCTGAGTCTTTGAGTAGGACAAAAAGTGTGAACAAAATGAAGCCTTGTGTTGAAAATAAACCTGGGATTGCTGTTGTAAGGCTTGGTGGCAGTCTTTTCCATAGGGCCTGTGTTTAAGGCTGTCCATCTCAAGGATATTCACACACACACACACACACACACACACACACACACACACACACACCTATGTGCATATCTCCCTACATAATATACACACGTGCATACTCACACTCCACCCCCACATAGACACTTCCACGACCCCCACCATACATACACACACCAATCACACCCCACACCACATCCCCAACACACATACACACATACACATTAGTGTAATTGTGGTGATCATTTCATAATATATGTGTGTGTGTGTATATATATATGTATATTTACATACATATATAATCAAGTTATATACTTGAATATACGTATCATTTGTCAATTATATGTCAATAAGACAGGTGGAAAAAAGAGAAGATCGCTGCGTGTCTTCTGAGTCCTTTTCTGCTTTGGGAAATGGGGTTGGCTTTCACTCTGGGACAGTGTCAAAGGGAGAGTTCTAGCGCCCGTTCTAGCTAGCACTGAATAAGGTGAAGCTGCCCTAAAAGGGCCCTATTTCTGCGTGCAGTGTGCCCTAAAATTCAAGAGAGGGCAGCAGAGAACCTACACTCACAGCCTGGAGGACCCAGCAAGAGTGTCTGTCACCTGAGGAATGCTAGCAGGGGACTTCGGGTCTTTTTCAAAACTTATGGAACCCTGGCGTTCACCCAAGCCTGGAAATCAGGTACATGATATATGGGATCGAAAGGAGGGAGTGAAGGCAGATTGCCATAGCAGACTCCTGCCCCCCATCCCCACCCCCAGCCCCCACCGCCGACGTCGGAGGGACAGTGCTGCCAGCAAAGCCAGCATAGGCGTGCGGGCAGACACCACTGTGCCGCCTGGCTGCCTCTGCTGTCCTGATTGCTTCTGCGGGGTCTCTGCAGTGAACAGCCCTACAGAGTCTGTCCTTGGCAGCGGCTCCCTACCCAGTAAGTTCCACTGCCAGAGAGAACTCTCGAGAGAGTCAGTGCTTCCAGGAGAGAGTTTGTGACAGGAAAGACATGTCTGTGGTCTCCCGAGAGACTGAGGTGGATAGCATAGGAAGGACTGGGAACAGGGCCTCCGAAACCTCAAGCTGAAAACACAACCTTTTGGGGTGTGTGTGTGTGTGTGTGTGTGTGTGTAGCCCTGGCTGTCCTAGAACTCGCTCTGTAGAGCAGGCTGGCCTTGAACTCAGAGATCCACCTGCCTCTGCCTCTGGAATGTTGGGATTAAAGGCTTGTGCCACCATGTCCCCAGCCTGAAAACACAATCTTAACCCAGTCCCGTGGAATCGGCATTAGGACCTCACCTCTGCATCGCCTCTTTATAATGCAGTTTCATGAGCGAGGTGACATTGGGATGTGGATCCCAAATGCAGCCCCTCCTTAAGCAGGCGAGGAACAGTGAGCGAAATGGAATCATTATTGGTCCAGACAAATCTCAAAACCACCGTGCAAGACTCTCGAGATCTGTGGAAGTATTTTTTTTACTCTGCCTGGTGTTAAGCCACATTGTAGAATCACCTCAACCTACCCAGAAAACGCCAGACTCTGTAAGCAGTTTCGATGCTGCCTCTGAAAGTTGAACCCTTTATGTATTTTTAACGGATTTTTGATTTCTTGATAAATAATTGAAATTTGTTAGAAATTTCATCAACAAGGTAAACTATTAGAACTGTGCAGAGTTGCGATCTCAAACTGGGAAAGCGTGCGTTATCTCTTCTTTTCCTTTCTGTAACCAGATACGATGGGTTCTCAACCTGTGGATCGCGACCCCTTTGACAACCCTCTATTTCCAAAATTATTTACATGATGATTCATAACAATAGCAAAATTATAGTCATGAAGTAGCAACAAAAATCATTTTATGGTTGGGGGTCACCATGACATGAGCAACTGTATTAAGGGGTCACAGCATTATGAAAGTTGAGAACCACTGGTCTAGATACACACCTGAGACTGCACAAAGCACATCTTAAATTCCTGGGCTGAGTTAACATAAAACTGTGACTCTGGGGTTGAGTTCATCTGCCACTTTATAGACACTGGAGCGCCGAGGGGTCTTTTCCCATGTGTGATAATAAAACCCAGACTTGGCAAGAACACAAGTCCACAACACACGTGCTCTGTCTCTGAAGTGCTGAAGCAGGAGGATGACACTGTATGGGTGCATCGCATGCCAGGAAATTGGAAGTAGAAGCTGATCAGCAAATTGGTAGGGTCTGCTGGGCTCCAGGGGAGTGCCGGGGACCTGGGGATTGACTTGTACAGTGATCATGGAGTTTTTCACCCTAGAAAAAATACCTGTGCAGGAAGCTGTACCTCTTCCCAGGAGCAGCCATTAGGATTGCTGTGGTTCAAAAGAGTGTTGTTCTCTTTACTGAGTAAAAATGCAGAGAGAGGGGTGTGTGCGCGGAATTTGTGTAAGAGGAAAAGGATCTTCCAGAAAAAGGAATATATGGTATAACGGCACAAATGGTGATTTTTAAAAAGGGTGGTAGAGGGGGCAGGGAGAAGGAGAGGGAGGGAGGGAGGAAAGAAAAGAAATGAGGGAAGGAGAAGGGAAAGAGAATGAGAAGGAGTTTTAATAGTACAAATTATATGTATGTATGTGTATATGTATATGTATGTGTATGTGTATATGTATAATGTATGTATGTATGTATGTATGTGTTGAAGTTAAAGTTTTCTCTACCTGAGGATGGGAGGCCTGAGCTTTAAAAAAAAATACTTTTAGATTTATTTATTTTTCTGTTATGTGTATGGATGCTTTGCCTGAACATACGTATGTGCATCTCGTGCCTGGTGCTCTTGTAGGTCAGAAGAGGGTGATGGTTAGGACAGTTCAAGCTGGAAACTGAATCTAGCTTCTCTCAAGAGCCACAAGTGCTTTTAACAACTGTGCCGTCTCTAGCTCCAGGGTTGCCCAAGTTGTACTGGCAGCTCCCCTTCCAAAAGGCATGTTTTAAAGTTTCCCAGCTTTGGTTTCCTTATCAGTAAAATGTGGGAAATCGATATCTTTTCATAATGCTATTGCATCACGACTCACTGGAATGCTGCGGTGGACACAATGAACTCCTAAATACTCACACACACACACACACACACACACACACACACATACACACACACACACACACACACACACCCCGCTTCACTCTGTTGAATTTATTGCAGTTAATAGGAATGCACAAGCCGCAAGTAATTTTCAGTATCAGTTATGAGATACCTTTTTCTCGGCCATGAATACACAGGTTTCGATGCTGTCTTCAACTTTAGCCTGTTTATTCTGGTTGTGATTTTGAGGTGGGATCTCAGGCTATCAACTTACTGAGGCTGGTCTTGAATTCCTTATCCTCTTGCCTCTGTGTCCCAAGTACTGGGGTTACAGGTGTGGGTCACCACTCCCTCTTCTTACCTCATGTCTTATCTGTTATGCAGTATACCACTCTAGTTTTATCTTTCAAGGTTGCTTCTCCACCAAAAGAATGTAAATAGACTAGTTAACCATGCAAGACATGAGCATTTAGCCACACCTCAGGAAACAGATCGAAACATCAGCAAGCATTGAACCTGGCCTCTAGAGCAAAATCAACAGCCACAACCCAAAGCTTCCTACAGGGAAGCTTGAAGAAAGCAGGGCTTCTTGGCTTTTTCACCACTGTGGTTCTGTCTTGCCCCCACCCTTTGTCTTAGCTTTCTTCACATCTGTCTTGGACCATGGTGTTTAAGATGGTGTTGTCTGAGCAGAGAGCTTCGTGGCTGTTCTGGAACAAAACAGGAAAGCATCCTTGCCTCAAGAAGGCTTAACTCCCCGAAGTGTCTATGTGCGTTTTTGAAATTGCTGCTATGCATATCTAGTAGACACATATCCATACACACTCATGTCTTCTACTTGCTTATTCCTGTCTTCTCCTGGGTGAGAGCAGGCACACTCCAGTCATTCCCTTCTCTACCCATCAAGCACGTGCTCTTTAGAACACCTACCTTCCAAGTAAAATGTGGAAGGCCAGGGATGAGCAGACGGAAGGAACTAACGTGCATGTTGAGTAGCTAAGTGTCTGAGCGTGTGTCAGCAGCCTCATACATGTGACCCACAGACTCTCGTTGTTCAATATCATGCCCTGTCCTAACAGCAAGCTTGCTCCTGGACCCGAGAGGTCAGGAAACTTCTCTGAGGCCACATGTGATAGAGTTCAGAACTGAGTTCTTCACACTCACTCATCTCCTTGTTCTTTCACAAAAGATCTTGGTCAATTCTTGAATTGTTCTATTCCCCTCCCTAGTGTTTTTTTTTTGTTGTTGTTGTTGTTTTGTTTTTTGTTTTTTGTTTATTTTTTTGTAAAAATGATATACAAACCTACAGAGAAAAATCTATTACGTGAAATTTGGTGACAATTATACATCCCAATTTTATGATTAGTGTATTAGTATTCAGTAGTACTGAGTTAGGTAGTAGTAAGGCTAATGCTGAGGTTTTGGTAGGACCACTTAGTTTGTGTTTCCATGCTGGGTTATAGGCAATGCCTTGAGATGGTTTAATATGGAAGAGACAGTAAGTTTTTTTCTGAGTATGTTTTTCAGAAAACTGTCATCACTATTAAAATCAGCTTGCTCATACTGCCTGCATGGCTACTATGTAGATACAATAAGAGAAGGTAATGACTTGAAAAAAATGTAGAGGAGGGTGACATTTTTTCCATTCTCTTGGGTCTTTCTTGGAAAGTAGTATGATTTAGTGTCAAAACATAGGAGGTTATTATAATGATTTCCACTCAGAGAAAAGCTGGATAGAAACCAAGGCCACGGGCGGGCCAGCACTTGACCCTTCACCTGTCTTAGCGTCCCCTCCAGAGTCTCCCCTGTGAAGCGGCTCCCTCCTTGCTCCCAACCTCTCTTTCTCCACTAGCTGGGACTGCCACCACCTCCTGTTGGTTTCTTGTTTACTTGGTTAAAGCCCCTGACACATTGGGTGTTGATGTTAAAGAAGAGCATGCTATGCATGACAGACAGCCACATTTTATTGATGTCTTACATCACTGTCTCTCAAACCAGGATTCCTCAGAAGCTTGACTCAGCTTTTCCAAAGAAAAGCAAAAATGTGAGTGCCTGGGTCCCCTGCTGGATGAGTAAAGTCAGAGTCTGAAAGGTAATAGAAGGTATCAGGAGAACTTTGGATTCTATAATCTTAAAATCTCTGGAGATGGCTTTTTTACACGAAAATTATAACCATTGTGGTAGAAAGCAGTTTTTTATTTATTTATTTATTTATTTATTTGTTTGTTTGTTTATTTATTTTATTGTTTTTACAAACTACTCTTTTGGCTTTTCATAATGTTTTGTAGGTGTTGTATTATTATGTACCCATTTTCTGGAGCCACAGCTGAGACACAGGGATTACTTGCTTAAAGAGACCCAGCTGATTCATAGCATAACTCTGAGCAGAACACCAATCTTTTGGCTGTCCTGCAATGATGTCTCCTCCCCATAACACACTCTCCATAGACTGGAGGGTAGGGCAGCACACACGGATAGGGCAGGTATTATTGTGGGCAACAACTTAGGTTAAAATTCTTTCGTTGGTCATGTTTTTGGTGTTCTGTCTAAAAATTCATCACTAAACCCAAGGACATATGGATAATCTTCTGTATTTTATTCTAAAATATTTAAAAAACCTTTTTCAATTTCATTCTCCAGTGTTTAATTTTGAGATAAGTTTTGTGAAATGTATAAACTCTGGGTCTAAATTGACTTGGGGAGTGGGGCATATGGACATTCAATTATTCCAGCATCATTTATCAAAAACTACCATCCTTTCTAGTGGCCCTGGCCAAAGGGCTTTGCAGTTCTTGGTGTGGGGAGACAGTTCAGTTGGTGAACTACTTTCTGCGTCAGCTTGGAGATCTGAATTCAGATCCCCAGAAGGCTTGTAAAAACCAGACGGGATAGCTTGTGCTTGCAAAGTGGAGACACATGGATCTCTGGAGTTTATTGGCAACCCAATCTAGCCAATAGGTGAGCTGAGAGACCCTTGATGATACTTCATGCTGACCTCTGGCCTACACACACACACACACACACACACACACACACACACACACACACACACACACACCAAAGCCCCCTGGGGATTCTTGATCCTTGTTGAGGACTTCATCTCTGCTCTTTTTCCTTTTCTTCCTTTCTTTTCTTTTTTTTTTTTTCTTTTTGAGACAGGGTCTCTCTACATAGCCCTGGCTGTCCTAGAACTCACTATCTAGAGGTAGACTGGCCTCCACCTCACTCTGCCTCCTGAGTGCTGGGATTAGAGGCATGTGCCACTCCTCTCTGATACTCCGCCACGCCCAGCTGGTCTCCTTTTCTTAAAGACAGACAAATCAGTCCAGCATTTCACAGCTATTTGCTTAAGATTCAAAGCCCACCTTCTTAGGAAAGAACACAAAATAAGCTGTAGATTAGAGTAGAGAATGGCATAACCCACAGGGGTAAGGTGGAAGGAAAGCCGTCCACAGTGAGGTTACACTCTGCTGTAGAGACAGAGAAACCTGGTCTCAGACTCGACTCCACCACTCTGTCTTTTGCATGCCTGTCTTTTCCCTGGAAAGTAAGATGTGTGTTCTAATATACAGGCCAGGTTTCTAATCATACACTCCTTTTGGGGATCTAGATCATAGCAGGAGCCGTGAGCACTTCTCTCTGCATACAGCAAGCATGTCCTTTGAGAACCGCTTCATGAGGATTATGGAGTGGCTGATCTGTCTCATGACACTTAAATCCATGGGGCTGAAAGCCAAGACATACACGTGTACACACACACACACACACACACACACACACACACACACACACAGAGAGAGAGAGAGAGAGACAGAGACAGAGACAGAGACAGAGAGACAGAGACAGATCTCCGCTCCCCCCCATCCCCAGGGCCTTCTGCTTCCAATCCTCTCACATTCCGTCATTTGTAATCACCCCTCCTTGCCTTGCATTTTCGGCCCAGGCACTGACGGACTTTGTCTGCTTATCCTAACTTGAATCAGTGAAGCCTCTTTCTTTCTACTTAGGACGCCAGATCTGCCCTCCCTCTCATGCCCCCTTCTCAATGTCTCCCTCCAACTCTCTGCCTGCGGCTGACCACACTCCTTCATTCTCAAGAACATACCGCTTATCTCTTTCCCATGTTGGAGGCAGCCAAAGGCTTTTAGATAATGAAAATCTCTCCTCTGCAGTTTTGAGCTACAAAGAATTTGCTAGATCTGCTGGTACAGAGCTAGCACTTGTGTTCTGCAGTTCTTGGAAGGTCAGGGGTCAACCATGAACATGGTCACGTGAAAATATGAAAATGATGATAATATAGCATGAGGAGTAGCACTTACTGGCAGAGTGAGGAGAGGCCGCAAAGATTTCCCCAAAAGGGTTAGCAGCTGAATCTTGAAAGATAGTTGGGAATTTAATAGTCAGGCCTGGGAGTTCGGGGGTCCAGGCAGGGGTAACGCTGCGTGGGAGGGAAGGAAGCATGGAAGAGCATGCACAGATAGATCGGGTTGACTTAGCTGGTTTGGCTGGCAGGGCAGATGCCTCTGGCCCCCACCCTTACAGTTCCACATTCCAGGTGTAGCTTTCCCGGGACTGTTCTCTCCCTGACACTCAGGGATCAATCATACTCTGTCAAGACGTGAGAGATAAGCTAACTTAACACATTCAGGATGAGATCTTAGGTACAGTGGGAGCATAAAATGTGTGCGCAATGACACTCGGGAGTGAGGAGAGAGGACAGTGGGAACGAGCACTCTCATCATTCCCATCATCATGGATCTCATGTATCCAGGTTGGTTTTGAACTCACGGTGTAACCTGAACTAGAATCCTCTTGCCTCTGCCTCCTTGGATATAAGCAATAGCTGTTTACACCCAGTTTATGTGGAGCTGACGTTTATGTGGTAAATTCCCCCGGGGCTTCTGTCGTGCTGGAGAAGCGCTTTACCAACTGAATGATATCCCCAGCCTGGAGATGACTCATTTGGTGCCCAGATGATCAGGTATGCTGGTCCAGGGAACTGGACATTACCTCATCGGAAGAGAGGTGGGCAAGCTTTGTGGCTGCGTTCACCGGTGATAGCAAAAAGAGGAAGAGAGAGAAGACAGAGTTCAGGAGACGGAACTGCAGAGATGGCTCAGGAGATAACATCACTGGCTGATCTTCCAGAGGACCCGGGTTCAGTTCCTAGCACCCACATGGCAGCTCCCAGCCATCTATAACTCTGGTTCCAAGAGATCTGACTTTTTTTTAGGCTTCCAGGGCATAGGCATGCAAGTGGTGTGCAGGCATACATTTGGGCAAAACGGCCATACGCATAAAATAAAATAAAATAAAATAAAATAAAATAAAATAAAATAAAATAAAATAAAATAAAATAAAATAAAATAAAAGAGAGAGAGAGAGAGAGAGAGAGAGAGAGAGAGCGCTCAGGAGGTGATACTGAATCCAGATGCGAAATGGAAAGGCCATGAAGAGAGGTAGCAGAGATCCTGGGAGGTTGGCCTGAGGTTGTGAGAGAGCTTTATAGTCATTTTTATGATGGAGTCAAGTGACACAGTCAAGTGCTTTTCTCAGATTTCTGACCTGTAGAGAGGTTCCATCAGTCAAGATAAGGAATGCACCAGAAGAGCAAGTCTGGGGAAGACATTTAAATCTATTGCTTCTTAGAGGCAGGACGGACCAGAGAGCAGTCGATACAGTGGCTTGAAGCACTCGTGGAAGGGCAAAGGGTGACTGAACAGGAGTCCTGAGGTGAAGCTGTCTGAAGGAGGCATGGTTCACTCCACCAGATACTTTACAAGGTACCAGGGGCCATAGGGGGAAAGGCAGAGGTGGTCTTCAACCTCAGGGAGCCTCCTTCTTTCCAATACGACCTCGGACTCAGGTTCAACATGTCTGAAAAGGGTTTCTGAGGATGGCTGCTCTTTGCCTGTTAAAGTTTGTGCTGTTTCCTGGGCTTTCTCTGATGTTTGACATACAAATGAGAACATCTTCCTTCTCTTTGTCTTTCTTGAGGTTACTTGCAAGGTTCAAACAGCGTACTAGGATTTTCTAAACACAATAATCCATTTACCTGTTCTTTTGTTTTGTTTAATCCTGCCTTGTGCTTAAATATGACATGCTTGATTAGAATCATCCAAGAAAGGTGGGGAGGGGTTTGAAAGAAAAGGGGTGAGAACTTGTGGACATTACCAATTTTAGGAATTAAAGACTGGAGAGAATGGAGGAAAATTCATACAGCTTTTTATTTTTTTCAAGTGAAAAAGGCCCTTTCAAAAGTCATTTTCCTCTCTGTTTGCCATGTGTGGTGGTGCACAGCCGTGATTATAGCCACTCAACTGACTGAAAAACTTATGTATTTTTAAGCTAATATTTAAGGAAATATTTCAGCAGATGTTTAAAATATTCAAGAGATATTTAAGATATTTGAGTATTTAAGAAACATGGATCTGTAGGAAGAACCATTAGATTTAATACCTTGGGAATTAAAACTTGGAACAAAAGACGTAATTATAAAGTTTGACGTTAATATGCATGTCAGAAGTGCCAATTGGCATTTTTATATCATGAAGAATTATAAAATGCTCACTAAGTCAATGATAATATCTTTGTTCTCTATGAGCTTTCATAGAATCCTGTAGAAAGTTACCATCTGAAATAGGGAATTTCTTATGGGAAAAATTCCACACACCAGTGGATTCATATATAGAAAGTGTCTTGGGTCTCCTTATTTAGACGATTGAAGTTCAAATCTTCTCTGGTCCTATTTTAGTTAATGAAATCTGGGTAATACATTTTGTTTTTCCCACTCAGAAACAGTAGTGTTTGCCTTTTTTTTTTTTAATGGAGTCAGAGGAACTCAGAGAGGCTTTCCAAGTCAACCTTGGATTTTCTACCTCTTTTCCCGTACTGGCAGCGCCTTGCGTCAATCACTTTGCTTGGGTGTGTGTGTAGAAGGCCTTTGGTAAAGCAGTCCAGGCCCAAGTTTTAGTACAAAGAGATTTTTTTCCTTTTTCCTTTTCTTTTCTTTCTTTCTTTCTTTTTTAAGAGCTGGGATAGGAAGTAAACTTGAACGCAAACATACTAGGAAGATGTACCCAAGATGTACAGTGTTCCCAGGGAAGCCTGTGAGACCTGAGGTTGTCACCCCTCAATCAGATGGTTCCCATTTGTGAACAGTGTCTCTGGCATTGAACATATGCACTAAATCTTGTTCTAGGTAGAGCTGGAACTGAAGTCAGTTTTACAGTCTTGTGGGCAGTGGCTCTAATTAAGAAAACCAGTACTTCACAGAATATCATGGCTTATAATGAAAGAAGTCATGTGGGTCTGAAGCCTACTGAGGACAGCCCTATTAAGATTCACTCAGAAGCCGAAAATTAATTTCCTGGACTTAACAAAAGGCAGTGGGAAGGCTTCCCTTCCTCATAAGCCTGGAGGGTGGGTGCTTGGCCCTGTGGAGACCTAAGGGCTGTGTGGGCTGATTAACATGTATATAATTAATATGTGCCAACTAGAAAGGCAAAGGCAATCTGATTCGATTCTGCACCACTGTGAACTGTTTTCTTTCTGTGTTCATTATGCACTTTTCTTTTTTTGGATCTAGTCTTCTCTGGGCACCACCTTCTTCGGGTGTAGCATCTCTGCTTCCTGTCCTAACAGACACCATCAGGTAGGAAAGCCAGCCCCATTCACACCGGATTTTCTTCCTGTTCACATCACTGTTTTAAAGACACATTTTTCACCCCATGGTTAGGAACATGGTAAATAATTGAGGCGATCCATCAAGGGACATGTTCCTGATAATGAAAAATTGCATAACTCGGTGCAAGTCAATTAAAAACCACAAACTTCAGATCCTTTTTCTCAGTGAAGATTGATTTATTAGTACAGGAGGCATCTAATACAACAGACTGGTTGAAGGTGAATCAAAAATTGTTTAAAGTTCTAAAAATGCAGTAAAGTTTGACAATGAACTTGAGTAGGAATTACACAATACCAAAGTCAGTTCTTTGAAATGAAAAAGCATATATTGTTTTCTTTATCATAAGATGTCTGAGACACCAGGATTTTGTAACAACTTTAGGAATAACATCCTCAGCAGGGGATACTTATTTTCCTTCCTGGGTTTTAAATGAACCTTATTCTTTGGTTTTGCCTATACAATAAAACTCTACAAATTACCAAAAACACGCCAGGATATTTTCTTTTGTTAAGCTAAATATTTGCACAAGTAAAACTTTTCTGGATAAAAGCCTTAAAATGGTTTTTTTTTTCTGGCTGCCTGGTTAGGACACAGGCAATATATTCATAGAATGTGGAATCTTCGACAACTGCATAGATTTTTTTTTTTGTCATTTAATGGGCAGTGGTTGTATTTAGAAATGTCAAATGCTGCTTGGCCCACTGAAGCAACCAAGGGAAAAATACGAACTCTCAGGAACAGGATCTCCAAACTCATTTCTTTCGGTGTTTTTTGTATGCTCAATTATAAATTTAAACACCAATCTGCCTTCTAACACCAGAAACACCAAACACTAATTTTTTTTTCATGAAGATTCAGAGTCCAGCAATGTGACTTTAGACTCTGCCTATCAGCTTAGGTAGGTTCAGCAGTCAGGCATGACAAACAGTCCCAGGGAAGGGCACACGTGACACAGTCCCTCTGAAATTAAACTGCCGAAGAAAAGGAGGACTTGTGCCCTTCTTAATAACAAAGAACGCAATCCTTAGAATTCTTCCGATTTGGAATTCCACCAGTGGTCTAGTGTTTTTGTCCTCATGTGTGAGAAGAATGAGTAATAAAAAAATCAACACAAATCTCATCCAAAGGCAGTCCTTCAACTTTATACCATCAGATACATCAAATTCTAAAACACCGGAGACCGGGGAAGGAGATGACCAGTAAGCATGGTGGTGGCAGGGAGGACATAGGGTTTTAAGAAACCCTCGGTTAATTTTTAACCTGCTCATGTTCATTCTGTTCATTTCTGTTGAGGTATTACCCCTTCAACTGACAGCTAGGGACGGTGACATTTCATATCTCCATAAATGTTTGACTTGGACTTCATAAAAAGTCCCTTGGGTCTATAATACTTTTATTCTTGTATAATCTGAAACAAATCCTTTCCTTTTAAAAATCAAACAGACCACGTTTACACACAGTTCACTATTTACAAAGCACCCAATTAAATCCTACTTAATTCTCCCACTCTAAAAATTCCATCTAACTGGTATGTAAAATACCTATTACATTAAATGTGTGATGTTCACAAACCATGGAGTTAACAGCTCACCTAGAAAATATGACTTTCCCGGAAGGGAAGGGTCCTAAATCAATTCTATGGTGTTAAAGAAATCACACCAGAAGTCACAGTACAAGACAGATAAATCTACTTTTAATTTTCACATGTAAAAGTTACACATCACATGGACAGGAGCTTAGTGGTAACTGACATTGCTATAGTGAAAATCATTTTTATAAAAAAATAATCTAGATGTGGTCATCAGAATTTTTGGTCTACGTAAGTTAATGTTTGAAGATCGACTTTTATCCCTGCTTGAAGGATTTTCCATTATGCTTTTATTTTTCTTCTACTGATGCCTATTAATATTCTTTGGAGGAAGGAGGGCAGAAAATGTCCGTTTCCAAGAGTTTGTCCTTTGGTAGCAAGCAGAGAACATCTTTCATTTCTATGACTTAAATAATCTGTACAGATATGAAACTTCATGACATTATGCTTTAGTGTGAAATGAACGACAAGCATTTTCACTTCGATAAAAGCAGATTCCGTAGACTCCTTAAAGAGCCAAGCATTTCTCCATCCTATATGCGAAATCACTCAATCTATTTTTTGACCTCAGTTCAAAAGGAAAAAAAAAAAACCCACACACTTAATTCTTTATATATTACACCATAAAACCCTGTACTTAAAAACTGATAAGGTATGTTTTCAACATGTACATCTCAAATACAAAGGTTCCCATCTAGGATAAAGAAAACACATCTGGATGGACTCAGACCAGTTTATTTTGTGATTAAACATCTCATGCAGTCATGCAAGACCAGTACCTAAAGCTGTTCCTTCCGAGCCTCAGATACTGGAGACTGGGCAAAACCAAAACCAAATCAACAGCCTGGCCAAACAGAAAACACATCGAAATATTAAGAGCTCTGCAAGGGAGCTGAAAAATAATTTTCCAAAAGAAATATTCCCATAGATTAAAAAAAAACACACACATAATATTTACAAAAAATATTTAATTAAAAATATCTTATAATTACAGTAGTCTATTAAAGCGCATATACTTTCTCACACTTTATAGAACATCTCTATATATACAGGGTATGAAATGTCACTCACTTATCTATACAATATGTAACATTCTTGCAGGGAAAAAGTTCCCTGCCCTGTTATAATCATCTATTTTAAACAATAGATGTAAAACAACATATCTACAATGCTCTGGTATATTAGTAAAGCTTCAAAAACAAAAACAGTTCCCTCGTCACAATGTAGCCTCTAAAGTTGGATTCACTATTGGTCTTCTACTTAGCAGTCTTGTCACACTTAAGCTTCAAAGTTTAACTGCACCTCCAAAAGGGTGATAAAAATAACCATAGAAATGTACAATTCACAGCGGTTATGAAAGAAGAAACAAAAGAGAATACGTACGGAGAAAGCTCGTGAACGTGCAAAAAATTAAAAGTGAATGAAAGTTTTATTATTTTTTCCTCTCTCTCTCTCTCTTGGAATGACGAGACGAGACAACGTTTCTAGAATTGCTGAAGTATTTTCCCTCTTTCCTCCGGTGGCTTTTTTCTCTTAATTTCTGCTCTGGCCCTCCCTTTCTAGGGCTCCTGGCTCGCTCGTGCTCAGGCGGCCGCACACCTGTGGAAGAGGAATGAATAGAGGGGGTGTGTGAACCATCTCGCTGCAGACTAACTGGCGCCACCGACCAAACTCAAGACATGCATGATCAACAACCCAAAACAAACCGCCGGGTCAGACAACACCCGCAGCCCGCAGCTCAGCCAAGCGCCAAGCAGGCAAATGCGGGCTGGGGAAGGCCAGGAGACGCGTTCTGGGGGGCTCTGCCCGCATCTCTCTTTGTGGGTGTCAGGATGCTCTGTGGGGATGAGGGCTGAGAGAACTCGGGACACTGGGGCAGTTTCCACGACCACGAGGGTGCCCTCTCCCAGAGATAGAGGAGACCAGCAGAGCCTGTCGGTCACAGCGAGAGGAACGCGGTGGGGACCGCAGCTGATGAGTCTCAGCAGAGTGACCCCCGAGTTGGAGAGCAAGTGCGGACTACCTCGCTAACTGGGTGGCAGAGAAGGTGTGGGTGTCCACGAGGATTTACGCTCCGAAATGCTGGGAGACAAAGATCGCCACGGTGCCTGGCACCAGCAGTCCCCGGGGACCTGCGACCCTGGTGATCCACCACCCAATTCGGGACCTGAACGCTCACCTGGCCAGCGCGGCTCAGCGGCACAGAATGCTGTCGCTCTGCTTGTTCACGGCGCCGGCCTGGAACAGCAACCCAACACCAAGGGAAAGGTTAGGGTGTGCAGACAACGCCGTCGCCACCGCCCGGGAGCTGTCCTGGGAAACTAGGCAGACGCGCGGAGTCCCCACCCCAGCCCGAAGCTGGGGAAGCCCCCTGAGCTGCAAGGGACAGTCCTGGAGACGCAAGGCTCCAGGTCCCTACCGGCTCCTGCACCGGCACTTGCGATCACCCAGCCCAGCAGGCGGCTCCCAGAGGAGATCCGGGAAGCCGTTGCTATTCCCTGGGAGAAGGGAGACCACCCCTGTCTGGCCGCCGGGCCACCCACCGCCCTCGCTATGCCCGGGGGTAGGGGGGTGCCCCCCCGAGGGTTCTCACCGGGTCAGTGTTGAGCGCGGTGAGCGGGGTCCGCGGCGGCGCGACCGGACAAGCCCCGGTCGGGTGGAGCGGTGGCGCGGGCGGTGGCGGCTGTCTCAGCAGAGCAGGGTGCGTCTCCAGCGCCAGCTGCAGGTCCAGGATGTAGTCGATAACGTGCTGCAGGATCTCCACTTTGCTGACTTTCTTGTTCGGCGGGATGGTGGGCACGAGCCTCCGCAGGCGGCTGTAGCAGTCGTTCATATCACACTGCAGGCACAGCGCCGGCTCGTCGGCCGCCGCCTCGGCCGCTTTGCAGCGCGCTGCCGCCACGGCGGCGGCAGCGGCCGCCGAGCCACCCAGGCTGTGGCCATGCTCGGCCAGGCAGCGTAGCGCCAGCTCCCCGCCGCCGCAGCCCGACGGCGCCTTTCGGCCCGAGGGGCGCACCGGGCTCACCGCCTTCATCGCGCGCGTCCTGCGCGAGGAGACCCGCTGGGGGACTAGCGGTCGAGCGAGCTCCCGGTCTCCGCCCGCGATGCGCTTTGCTCCCCTCGCCTGTGCGTCCGGCGCGCTCGCAGCACTGGGCGACCCCGAGCCTCAGAAATCGACGGGAGAGGGTCGCTCGGGGTTTGGGCAAGCGGATCTCAGTTCCCAGTGAGCGACACTCGACCCAAAGCAAAAGACAAGAAAAATCAAAAGCCCCGGAAGAAAAATAAAGTAGCCCACCCTGGTCTGAGTCGTTCCCTTCCGAGCTCCGACTAAGGTGGATCGCCGCCACGGCACTCCCCTAGCCGGCGACTACCCTCTCGAAGTAACGACTCCCAACCGCGCCTCCCCGCTCAACGCCTTCGCCGGGCTCGCGGCGCAGCGGTATTTGTAGAGCCGCGCGCCCTGGGGGCGGGGCCAGCGCGCGGGCCGGGTCGCCCGGAGAACCGGACTCGGGCGAGCTGTGCGCGCAGGCGGTGGCGCGGAGGGAGGTGGCGAGGGCGGGGCGCCGGGCAACCCGGGGGTGGAGGGTGGGAGGGTGAAATGGGCGGGGGGTCGGGAGTGACCAGCCAATCAGGAGACCAGTGCCACCTCGGGGAATGACGCTCGGGCCAATGGGAAGGGCACTCCATTCCGTCAACGCTGTGGGAGGGGATCTGAGAAAATGAGAACTGGGTGGGAGTCGAGCCAGGATGGAGAGTGCCCGAGGGAGGGGAAGAGACCGAGAGAAGTTCCTGCGAAGAACTAGGGGAATGTGCTGGCTGGAATGTGTTCTCCACGGGCCCAGGATGCCGAGAGACTATACGCCTTGCTCGCAGGTCCCTGTCATTCTTCAAAGTGGGGAGCTCAGCTCCCAGGCACCCGTTTCTAAGATTCTAGTGTCTTCAGAAGGACTTGCTTTCAAGAAGCACGTTGATTCATTTGTCTGTGTTACTCCCCCCCCCCCCCTTGGTACCATCATTCATCTTTCACAATTGCGGAGCCCATATGATTGAATGGAATGGGTAGCCTTTCCATATGCATGTATGCGTATATATGCACGCTAAAGCTTAGCAAAAGAAAAAATACAAGAAAAGATTGCCGGAAGCTGGATCAAATGCAGGGTTTCTGATGAAGGGAAATACACATAAAACAAGATCCAAGATCGTGGTGGGTCTTTCTTGGACTTGTCCAGAAGCAGAAGTGGGCTTAAGACATGCAATTGCTTTGCGGGCGTTAAATTAGAGCACGCAAAAATTAAAAAATGCACGGACACGATCATGACATATAATATTAATCTGATTCATGTAAAATTTATACCTGTAACTTAATTTAAACCGTTAATGCATGGCTTCACATATTTCAGGGCACCTTGCTTTGAATAAGGAGATAAGAATAGTTCAGAGGCTTCCCTGTATGGCTACAAAATATTAACATTCACATCTCCAGACCCTGTGCCCCTGCTTGGGCCCCACCCTGCTACAAGGCCTGTTCCTTTAAGGAGGGTGTGTGTGTGTGTGTGTGTGTGTGTGTGTGTGTGTGTTAGCAATTTAACAACAACAACAAAAAAACAGTTCTTCAAGTTGTCAAAAATAAGTGTTGCTTGTGTGTCCCCTTCAAGAAAAAAAAGAGCTCTTTGGATAGCAAATGAGCATAAAATCCACAGCTCACAGGAAATGAATTTTGAGTGCTTTCCCCCTACAAGCCCTCCCACCTTTAGACACGCTTGGAGATGAATTAACCCGAGAATTTTCTTCCTTCCCATACATGACATGGACTGGTGCCTTCATTTTCACTGATAATTGAAAGAGATGTGGTCTTCATTTCTTCTGGCCACCCCTGGATGGGCTTCACTCTCCTCCTGCCTGCCTCTCAGAACTCGAGTACCCGTACTAGGCAGGTACATTGTTTTGCCATGTGTGTACATTATGACTATTTGGCCACTATTTTCCCAGAGTGCATTCCTTTCTTCCTGATGAAATGGAGTGGACTATTAAATATCAGTTTCAAAGATGGATACCACAATCTTCCTCTCCCCAAATCCTTAGAGGCCACTGTCCCTAATTATTGGAAACAAATGACATTCTTGTTTGCTTTTGTGCACAGTCTCCATCCACACTTGCTGAGAAAATCAGTTACAAAATGCAAAGTAGCATTCTCTCCCAAAGTCCTATACATTCTTAATATAAACACACACAGAAGGAAATACTGTGAATTTAGATAGAAAATGGGGAGGGAGTCCAAGTAGACAAAAGCTAGTGTATTTGTTATCACCACATTTGATACTAGAAATACATATACATATATACATACACACATACATGCATACATACATACATACATACATACATATGGGTGTTCGATCATGTTTTTTTGAAAAACCTCACTATGTCCAGAGCACACAGAATGTATCAAAAGTTTATCTAGGCTAACCTTATCAGCAATAAGACTAAAGTTGTAAATATGTGACAAGTCTTCTTGGATTTTGCTGTCTCAGAGATCCACACCTTACCTGTGGTGAACATCAGTTCTAGGACTTGTTGTAGGGCAGGGCTTAAAGGTAGAAGTATTGAGCTACCATGATGCAGCAAGTTCGAAGGAATGATCTTCACCAGATGATGAAGAATGCCCAGGAAAAATGTGATCCCCGAACCCTGTCGATGCAGAAGGCAGAGGCAGCTATTGTATGCTTCGTTTTGAATCAGGAGGCATGAAGACAATAAAAAATTAAAGTGCTACATAAAACAGTAAACAATGGGATTACAGAATATGATCTTGTGCTTTTAGGCCTATGAAACCAAAGAACACTGGAGTTCATGCAGCGTGTTTTCTTTTTAAATTTTGAGGCATAGACATTTAGATGACAGAAAAACTGGAGTAAAAAAAAAAATTCTGTGTTCAGTAATTACCAGAATTTGAATTAACCTTGTAAGTTGTTACCACTACTGCTTCAAGGAAGAAACATAGCTTGCCCATGACTCTTCCTTTTCAGAAAAATGTTATACTCACACTTGTAAAAATGAGGTAGGCTAGTCCAAACTCATTGCTATGGAAGTGCTAGAGACTCAGAATTTACCTCAATGGAAATCCAGAATGAAACAATTCATTGATTATCAGGGAGCTTTGGTGATGAGGGACATGTATACACCCACTCGAGATGAAGAGATCTGCGGGGCTGTCTTGAGGGACGTTCTAATGTTCATCAGACCCTTGCTGAACACTTAGACTTCTGTTGTCCCAGTGTTTACAAGAGCACCAAAAACGTTGCACTGTTTAGCTTGTAAGTCCTTTGAAGCCTGTATCCTTCTTTCTCTAAGGCCTGCAAGGGACCAGCAGGTTGGTCCAGACACACAGAAACACATGTGTTCCCGTGTCCTACTTTCCTGTAGATGTTAGAAGTGGCCACAGGAGACACATGCATTCTTTCAGGACACTGGGAACCATTATGGATTCTCTGGCTGGAATGTCCCTTGCTCCAAAAGAGTGAGCTAGGGAATTACAAGTCAAGTTCAAGGCTGTTCTTACTAGGCACTTGCACACTTACTTGTGTCAGGGCTGTTGTTGTGCATCTAGGAAACACTGACAACTTCTTGGTGTACTTGGTCGTAGAAAAGTCAAGTAAGAAGAGCACCTTACATATTGAATGTGAATAGGCAGATGTGGTCATCAAAGATGCCTTATTTGGGAGACTTTTAAGGCATTAGAAGTAGGTGAATTTTCAAAAGCATTTCTCATATTAAAGCCAGAAAAAAAATGGGAAGGAAGAGATAAATTTTAGTGAACGCTAATAGTCTGCACTCACTTTAGGCTCTCAGCTTAATACTTCATATTATTGAGTACCTGTAGAACTTTTATGTTTATGATACATACACTTCAGTAAATATATACTGTGTGATCTCCCTACAAAAATTAATGTTAAGTCCTGAGGACTATGTCTGGCATCTTACAAGTGAGCAATGTTAAAATTTATTGTTAATTTTGGCAAATATTATCTCCTAATCTCTGCTTTTTGTTCACTTAACAGTCTCTTTGGGGAGCAGTTGTTTGTATTTCATTTTCACGAAGTTGAGTTTATCAGTTTACTCTCTTAGGAATCTAAGCCATTTCTTTTCTAACACAAGGTAAGGAGGTTTTCTCCTATGTTTTCCTCTAAGTGTCCAGTATTTCCAGGCAGGTCAGCTTTCATGGGGTGCAACTTCTGAGCACACAGAGGGTCACATAATTGGAAGGGCCCCTGAGAGCCACAGCACTCTTGAGTTGCCATCTTGAAATTCTTAGCCGCCATCATTTATTTACTTATTTGTTTACTTTGCTTGTTTTTGAGACAGGGTCTCTTTAGCTGAGGCTGGCTTCAACCTCACTGTTTGGCAGAGGCTAGACTTGAGCTCCTGATTATCCTGCTGGGATTATAGCTATGCATCGCCATGCATGGCTGTTTTAGCAATATTTGAACACGAGAAAGTGAGTTTTGGTTTTTCATTGGAATCCACAAATTAGGTGCTTGGTCATTGTTTTCTGCAGTGTGTTTAAGTCTATAATCTTTCTGTTTCATATATAGTACAAGATAATGCCAGAGGTCAACACTTGATGCATTTTGGTTCAATTGTTCTAGCCAAAGAGACCATCCTTTGTTCCTGGCATTGCCTTGATACTTCCTTCAAATCAGTGTTGTTCTACACCTAGCCTTGAAACTCTGTTCCCTTGACCTGCTTGTTTTTATGCCACAACCATATTGTTTTGATCAGGGAATCTTTATGATGAGCCTGGAAAGCAGCTAGTGTTGGATAACATGATCTTCTAATGCATTTTGGTTTGGGGCTGTCCTGGCTGGGTACACTGCATTTCCATTTGACTTTTAGAATCCATTTTTGAAGTTCTTTCCAGAAGAGTTATATAAAAAAAATACAAGGACTGAAAGTGACTCAGATATAGGTAGAGAACTTGCCTCTCGTGAATAACACACACACACACACACACACACACACACACACACACACACACACACACACACACACCTATACCAAGGAAAAGTAAAGTGCTCTCAAAACTCAATAATAAGAACCTGCGAAGGGCCGGGCAGTGGTGGCGCACGCCTTTAATCCCAGCACTCTGGAGGCAGAGCCAGGCGGATCTCTGTGAGTTTGAGGCCAGCCTGGGCTACCAAGTGAGTTCCAGGAAAGGCGCAAAGCTACACAGAGAAACCCTGTCTCGAAAAACCAAAAAAAAAAAAAAAAAAGAACCTGCGAAGTGTTGGGATTATTCAGAGAAACTGGAACTATCAGACACTGCTGGTGGGAATGTGAGTGACCATGAAGATATGAAGAGGTGGGAGAAGGGTGGATCCGTCCATCATTTCCCTCACTCTCTATCATGTTGCTATGAGTCAGGTATCACAGCATTAACCAAATGCTGGGAAGCTGCCTTCTCAAGCAGGCACAAGGCAGATATTAACTGACTGTGACAGCTAGCATTGGCTCTCCCATCTCTGGCTGTGAATTCGTTCTGCTAGAACCCACATCTTCTCCTAAGGTCTCAGACTTCTGCAGTGCCATGCTTCCAGGTCTTGAGGACCCAACCCAATCATTTGAAAGGCCTTGCCTTTGTGCAGTTGCTAGATCCATGTTCTGCCTCTGGGATCCACCCTGGCTGTAGCCTCTGCTGACTAGATTACCTCAAATTTGCAGCTGCTTTGGGGGAACACCCAGTGGGTGGGGAAGATAAGCCGCTTCATCAGGGCTCCAAGAGGGATCAGGAGATAAAAGGGTTTGCTCAGCAAGCTTGATGACCTGAGATTGATCCCTGGAACCTACAGTGGAAGGAAACACACACACACACACACACACACAGAGTTTGGAAAAGAGGCCCTATCATTTCATGTTAAGGGTGTGCTACCATTTTTTCCTTCTACACACTTTCCTTGGGAAGAAGGCAGGATGAAGTGTCCCTTTTATGCCTCCCACAGCAGAATTTTCCAATAGGTACCGTATTTTTTTTCACTAAAATTTTATGGTATGATCTGTGTAAGTCTTGTGTCATCTAACAACAAGAAGATTCACGAGGCAGACTGAAGATTTCCTACTCTGGAAGCCCCAGGAAAAGGCCAGTCAATAAACAATGGTTATAACAGTACACATGGGATACTCACTACCCCCCAGTGTCTATGCCTTCAATGAAAAGGGCTTATACTAGGGAAACGGTTGTGGAGACCCCAATGAGATAAGTACTTGTGTTAGTTCCTCATTGTCCTTTAGCAGAGAAATTCGAGACCAGAATTATTATTATTATTACAATTAACTCATCTCAGCGGATCCTGGTGTGCATCTGTCTGCTGCTTTCCCTCTTGACCCAGTTATTAATGCTTGAAAAGCCATCACCAAAAATGAAAGGCCTTTAACTCTATTTCCTTCTCTTCAAAAGAGAAGATAGAATAATTCCATGCTGGAGGAACTTGTTCTTAAATGCATTTTAACTACTCAGAGGAAAAAACAAAATAGTGTTTTACAGCATATAACTGAGTAGTGAGGTTCCTCTGCCCACATCTGCATCGACGGAGAGAAACTACATTTCTATTTTGTTGATATCTAGGTCAAGGTTGATAGGAGCAGATGCTGTGTTCAAGAGAGTTGTATCTCTTTTCCCCTGGAGAGGAACTGGGGGAATATTTTTGTAGACGCCCCCAGTTGGTTATTAGTGGATGTTGGGGAGACTGTGATATCAAAGATCTTCATCCTCTTAGGAAATAACAGTACAGTCAACAAAAGGTATGAAAACTCACTTGTATGTGAAATCATCAAAGCAATTGTTTTTTTTTTTTTCCCGACTAGCAAAGCACATGTACAACAAATCCCTAAAGAACTTCCAGGTGAAGAAGAGTTGGAGGACAGGGAACTGGCTTGACTCTGAGCTCCGTCAGCTTTTGGTGGCTCTCTATCCAACAGTCCAGGCACAGCAAACTATGTCTTCAGAGCAGTGCTGTGTGAAACAGCTCTTCAATAGAAACGGATCAAGTGCCAAGTGCGTGGCTTTGTGAGGTGTTTTCAATGAAAATGTCTCCTACAGGCTCAGCCTTTCAACACTCGGTGCCCAGTTGGTGCTGTTTGGGGAGAGTCAGCCTTGCTGGAGGAGTGACATCCCTAGGCTCCCACTTTGAGAGTTTACCCTCTCTCCCACTTCCAGTTCTCTCTCTGCTTTGTGCTTGCAGGTAAAGATCTGACCTCTTAGCTTCCTGCTACCATTGCCTGCTGCCATGCTGTCCCTGTTCTAAAGCCTCCAACCCTCTGGAACTGTAAGTCAAGATAAACTCTTCTGGCGTGATAAAAGACCATGACCAAAAGCAACTTAAGGAAGAAAGTTTATTTTGGCTGATGATTCCATAGAGAGAGAGAATCCATCATGGCTGGAAAGGCAGGCATGGCAGCTGGAGCAGGAAGCTGAGAGATCAATCACACCTCAATCAGAAGCAGGAAGCAGAGAGAGAGAGAGAGAGAGAGAGAGAGAGAGAGAGAGAGAGAGAGAGAGAGAGAGAGAGAGAACAGGAAGCAGGAGAAGGCTGTAAGCCTTCAAAGCCGACCCTTACTGCCATGCTTCCTCCAGCAAAGTTCTATCTCCTAAAGGCTCCTTAACCTTGCCAAACAGCACCAGCAACTGGCAACCATGTGTTTAAATACATGTGACTATGGGGGACATTTCCATCCAAACCACCATATGTGTAATTCTCTGTTTACATTGTTTTAAAAATAAATAAAATGAGTGTTATTAGGGGGAAATGTGATATTTTCTGTGACAACATGGAAAAAATGAAAGTGTGTTTCATCAAGTACTATGGGCATTAAGAATAATTTGATATTAGAGGAATTGACTGACATATTTCTTTTTGTAAATATCAGTCATGAATCTGTTCCATTTTTATCAGTAATTTATAACCTGTAACACGCAAGATGCTTTTGCTTCTTGGCAGATGGTTAAGTGCGTGATACTTGAGGGCAGTATTGTCCACTAATGTTTCTCCCAAACTGTCATCTTTTCTCTGGGAACAGAGTTGGAAGAATGGTAACAGTCTCTTCATCCAGCTTCTCGAAAACACACAGACTGACATGAAAACAAAGGACATTCACATGCTCCTGTGCAGGAATAACCTGTCTTGTGAAAACCAATGATAAACGTGCTTAAGCCCTCCAATTATAAATCCTGCCAAACCTAACCCCTCCTCCCTACTTCGTGTATACACGTCTATATGTTTGTGTGCACGTGGGCACATGTGTGTGTATGAGTATGTGGAAGCTGGAGGGAGCTGGCTTCTGACACTCTTCACCTTGTGTTTTTGAGGCAGGCTCTCTCACTGATCCTGGAACTCTCAGATTCAGCAAGACTGGCTGATGGGTGAGCTCCATCTCACTGTCTGCCTCCCTAAAGCTGGGATTACAGGTGGTAGCCATTACACATGCCTTCTAGTGTGTCCTGGGGATCCCAAGTCAGGTCCGTGTGTTTGTTCGCCAAGCGCTCTATTGACTGAGCCACTCACCAGCCCCACTGAGATCATCTGCTAGCTAATTGCCAAAACTGTTTCAACTGAATTAAATTTAGTTCTAGTTAATCTGACACAAACTTGCCCTGTTCATCTATTATACAACAGAATTGAACTAAAAAAGAAAGCAAGTTCTCACTTATTTTCAAGATTTACTGACCCTGGTGAATCTTGCTATTTAAAAAAAACACGGAAACAAATTCAGCTATTGTGACATACCATGTTCTGTGCAGCAACACAGGCCTGGAGAGGACAGAGCTGGGGCAAAATCGAACCACGCAGAATAACTGCCGCTGGAGGTCGAAGGGCGACTCCATTGGTGGAAGGTGTTCCGAGCAGTGGGAGCAGTGTGTGCAGATGCTCAGAGGGTAACCATTAAAGTTCCTGTCCCCTGCTTCGGTTTCAGCTTCAGCACTGGTTCCCTTATACTCTCTCAGTGCTTTTCTTCCTCATCCCATGACGGTTCTTCCCGCTGAAAGGCTTTTCCATCTACCCTTCTTCCATAGGACTTAGTGATACATCGCCTCTTCATCCAGGAAGCTGCCTACCTCTCATTCACTCCCCAAATAAAACCAATGTCACCGGTTTTATATTATACAATAAAGTATATATATATATATATATATATATATATATATACACACATATACACACACACGTATATATATATATATGCTGTAAAAAAGGAAATACAGACCAACATACAGATTAAAATAAAGCCTACCCATAAATCATATCTGTAAATAGCCTTTGTTATTTTATTACCTGAATTTCCAGTTTTCCACCATATGTATATGTCATAAAATATAAACAGTCATAAAATAATGTGACTATTCTCTCTGGAATGAAAAGTTGTAGTGCAGTACTTGTAAATCTCATTTTTCACTTCATATAATGTGAAATGTTTCCTAAATGATAGTTACTTGTTTGTGTCCTAATTTTTATGATTGCATCATGTTTTCTTACATGGATAATCATAACTTATTTAATAAACATAACATTGCAAATATTCATATTGTTTCCATTCTTGCTGTGTGTTCTTATCAAGTCCAATGTGCACATTTCCTCTCAATGTTGCATATTACATAATGGTTTGCATTTTTTGATATGCTACTGTGCAATTATTTTCGAGCTAATTCATTCTTCTGGGTTTGGGTGTGCCCCTGAAATTCATATGTCGGAAACTTAGTCCTCTGTCATATGTTAATGATGGGAGTGAGGCCTTTGGGAGGTGACTGAATCATGAGAGCCCAGCCTTTCTGAATGGAACAATCCATTCATGGACTGAGAGAGTCCTGAGACAATGACGGAGTGAATTGGTTATCCTGAGAGAGAGGCTGTAATAAAAGCCAGCCTGGCCAGTTTTCATCCGAGTCTTACTGCTTGGGACTTTACAGAGTCCCTTCCAGGAGCACTGTCCTACCTGGCACAGGCCCTAGACCTTGGACTTACAAGTTCAAGTTCCTAGAACTATAGGAAACAAATGTCTATTCTTGATACATTATCTCATCTCAGATATTTTAATTACAGCTACAGGAAACTCTTCTCTCTCTCTCTCTCTCTCTCTCTCTCTCTCTCTCTCTCTCTCTCTCTCTCTCTCTCTCTCTCTGTGTGTGTGTGTGTGTGTGTGTGTGTGTGTGTGTGTGTGTGCCACAGTGCACATGGTGGTACATATCCAGTCAGTTCTCTCCTTCCACTGTGTGGTTTCCAGTGATCAAACTCAGCTTGTTGGGCTTGGTAGATATTGCCTTTAAGCACTAGACAACCCAGCTGGACCAGAACAGTCCCTAAACAGTTGGGATTGCATGTGCTCAGTCCTCCATGTAGCCACGGTATTACCTGAATTTGCAGACAATTCCAGATTTGAGGGATGAAGAAGCAAGTAATGCAGAGGTGACATCCAGCTGAAAGACCCTTCTCAAGAACCCTCTCAGTGGTGGGACAGCACATGGCTGGGGAGGGCACGTGGCTCAGGGTCACAGTCTCTAGCTGTCCTCGATCCCGTATTGTGAATAGAAATCCTAGATCCAGGATGCTCCAGCTCTTCTTCTTCCTACTTTCATTTTAAAATCCTTCTACCAAGGACTATAATGCACCCTGAACAAGACCTATTTTTTTAGCCCAGGAAGGAAAATTTGGATTTGTGATTATCAAGTTATCTGTGCATTGCACTAACTGATAAATACCTGAGCTTCTCAGAGGTAATACAGAAGAGAAAATGCCAGGGGCAGAAGCAAGGATCCAGGGCTTACACGTGGGAAAGCAAGTCCAAGGAGCCAAATGTGTTTGTATTTGAACTAATGAGCTCGTGTAACAGCAGCTGCTAGATGTGGTACATTTCCTAGGTGAACACAGAATCTACTCTGTATTCAGATATTTATACTTGGGAGTTTGGACTGAAAATTATCTAGGTCACTTCCAAATGCAGGATTCTATGACCTAATCATCCTTTTACATCACCATGCACAGTATTTTCTCTTTGTTTGAAGACTTTAGGGGCTTTGCAATTTTAGATGTAGTAAAATACTTCACTAGTTTACATTTTTAAAGATTTATTTATTTTTATTTTATATGTGTTTGGCCTGCATATATGTCTGTGTACCACATGCATGCCAGTGCCCACAGAAGCCAGAAGAAGGTGTCTGATCTCCTGGAATTGGAGTTACAGATAGTTGTGAGTCTTCATGTATATGGTGGGAACCAAACCCAGGTCCTCTGTAAGAACAGCAAGTGCTCTTAACCACTGGGCTATATCCCCAGCCCTCATATGCACTTTTAAATACCTAAGGTCATTTTAGTAGCAGCTGTCAAGAGATGAATGGGCACCTTGGTGATAAAAGATGGTGGCCCAATGTCAGTGATACTAACATTTCATCTTGCAAAAATTCAGTGTTTATTTTAAAGCCCCGAGCTTGATTCCTGTGCCTTGTGCATTGCTGTCAAGTGCTGGTCTCATCTATACCATGCAAGAGAGTGGCTGTGTCGTTTTGTTTTCTTTAGAGAGTGTCAGTTTCTGTCATCAAACCCATGTAACTAAGACCTTATATATTTAATACAGTACTCACAAGTGAACAAATAGGCAAAAATGTAACATCTTCAGACCACTATGGCTGTTCATTTTTGCATGATGCCAATTCAACATGGTAAAGTGGAGATTTTTTTTTTCTAGAAGTTGACAAACAGTCAAAGTTTTTTAAAAATTCAGATTATACATGGGTACATATATGAATATACTATTAAAAGGCCAGTATGCTATGTATCAGTAAAAGCAGCACACTCTCTGGGCTCTGGAGCCATTTGAATAAAATGAAAGAGATGGCCGGCATGCTCTATTAAACAAGTACATAACATCAAAAAGGAAAGAGGCAAGGAAATAAAAGGCACCAAAAAGCAAAGTTCTGTCGCTGCTGTGTTACCTGGCATGGTTCTCTATTAGTTCCTCCCTCGTCATCTGAGAAGGAAATGTTCTAGAGCGGCATGATTAAAATCAGCCCCGAGGAAGCCCCGTCTAACTGCATGCTCTGAACATGGAGTACGGCTCCAACAGAGCAACTCTGATTTCTATAACCTGTATAAGAAAATCATTCCCACCACCCCAGGGTCCCACTGTCTGGATGAATTCTGCATATCTGACACAATTTTATTGACACTAGACACTAAGAAGTTGAGTTTATAGCACTCTAAACAGGATCTACAACAATTCTCATCAGAGAAAAGGGTGTTGTATTACCAGACTTAGTCTTCTAATTAAATCAGGGAAACAGGCAGCTTCCCTAGAACTGTGTTACATTATGACCACAATGTAGAGCCTGCTTTGTTCACATCTGCATCTTTTCAAACACATAAGGAACTTAATTCCTAAGGAGGCTTGACTTGTTAGAATTATCATTCACTCATTAACCTAGTCCTTACATTTCCCCTGAAACAGAAACTTTTATAATAATAATAATAATAATAATAATAATAATAACAATAACATAATGCTTTGGTTTGTTTTGTGTTACAACTCTAATACCATGGGCTTAATAATTTATGATGAAAAGATACTTACTGGTTCATACTTCTGGAAGTTCAGTATCAAGGTGCTAACATCAGGGGAAGACTTGGCTGCTGTATCTGTGCCATGATCCATGGCAGAAAGGCAAAGACAGAGGTACAGAAAGTGAGCACCCATGAGTGGATAAGATTAGACCTTCCTTAAAGAAAACACTCCCAAATTAACTAACCAATTCCGTCAATTCCTTCTGTTATGAGAGTGGTGTCCCCTGACTCAAAGAGCTCTTAAAGGTTCTACCTCTTGGTACTGCTGCCTTTTTGAGGCTTGAGTATCCAACTATTGACTTTTGGAGACTCATCCAAACAATAACAAATATATATTTTATTCTGTGAATAGGTCCAAAGGGCCTGGTGAGATGGACGGCTCAGCAGGTAAAGATACTCTCTACCAAGCCTGACAGCCTCAGTTTGACTCCCAGGGTCCACATAGTGGAAGGAGAGAACCAACTCCCTCAAGTTGTCTTTTGACCTCCACACATGCCCACCCATACATGTATGCACATTCATACACAAAAGTAAACGAACGTGAACTTTTTAAAAATAGACCCTAGGAATTACACTTACAAACATGAATTACTTTAACGAAGCGATGGATAAAGTTCTCTTACATCATCTTAAAAATCACTGGCACAGCAATGGCATTGGCAAAATGGCAGGAGCTAAGAGTGGGTTAAATGGTCCCCAAATGTTGTGCACAATCTCCTGAGTAATTGCTTTAAACGCAAACATCTGGGTACCGTCTCCAGTTGTTACGTTTCATATAACTAAGATATAGTGAATTAAGGATGACATTTTAAAAAAATCAGCAGGTAAGTTTAGCAGTAAATATTTAAAAATATTGTACATAGTGGAGTTTTACCAAGACTATGAAATGTGAATAATTCATGACAGAATTTTTTGAGAATTATTTAGGCAAAAAGTTCACAAGCCAAAATATTGTGTGTGGAAATTCATTGGAGGGAACAAAGTGGAGATGAATGATTAAGATAATGGTGATGGTGATGATGGTGATGGTGTGATGTGGTGATGATGGTGGTGATAATGGTGATGATGGTGATGGTTGATGATGGTGATGGTGGTGATGGTGATGATGGTGATGGTTGATGATGGTGATGATGGTGGTGGTGATGATGGTGATGGTTGTGATGGTGGTGATGATGATGGTGATGATGGTGAATGTGATGATGACAACAGTGATGTGATGGTGACAACAGGATGCTAACAGTACATAGTACCTTCTGGTTACTGAATGGGACTAGGCTCAATAAATTCATTTATTTATTGAATACTGACTGACTATGTCATTATCACTAGAAAGTAGCTTTACATATAGATATGATACGAACAACAATTTAGACAGATTATCTCAGAACAAAGACTAGGTAAAATCAGTTACCATCTTATCATCAGTAAAGGAAGTATTGGAAAGTATAAGAAATCAGTCACAGGCAGGGGGATTAACCATCTAATCTACAATTATATATATATATATATATATATGTATATATATATGTGTGTGTGTGTGTATCTGCATACACACATATGCATGTATTCACCTTCTTATGAATATAACTTGCTTATCATTTTAATGGGAATATGCACGTGCATGCTATATTTTCAGACAACCTCAAGCTGGCAATTTTTAAAAGATTTGTTCATGTGTGTTGGTATTTTGCCTACATGAACAAATGGCCCCCATGTGCACACAGTGCCCACAACTGCTAGAAGAGAGTTTCAGATCCCCTAGAACTGGAGTCAGATTGTTGTGAGGCACCATGTTGGTGCTAGGATCAAAACCCATGTCCTCTGCAAGAGTGCTCTTAACTGGTAAGCCATCTTTTCAGTCCTCAAGTTAGAAATTATTTTAAAAATAAGTATTGAAATGCTTATGACAGCAGGGTAAACTGGCCCTCCAAATATAGTCTCTTAGAAGGGCAAGGGGATTTTCCCAGCTACGTTTCTCTTTGGGAAGCTCCTGGGACAGTGTGAACACTGCAGTAGCCACGGCATGGTGGCCGATCCGAGCCAGCCACAACGAGGGTAGGACTGTGGTTCTGATGATAAAAACTCTTCATGGACTTTGGTGAGAACATGAACTCACCCCTTAAAGAGACCTTAAAATTCAACAGAATGGTAAGTTGGGAACAACATGTTGTCTGTCACACGTCATTTTAAAACTAGGTTATAAATAACACATCCTTTTATGAAGGCGAATCACATAACTTCTATAATTAATAAGCTATCCAAAGATGAAACAAACTGACTTGGGAGAAAATGTGACCTATAATCTGCAAGATTTTCTGGGGAAAGAGAAAATTTGCAAATCCTAGTTCTGGGGAAGTAGCAGGAACGGAGCCCTCATCTGTCCACAGTGGCATTTCCTGTGTCTCTGCTTGGGTGTTCTTGTCAGGGACAGGGTGACAAACAGAACCTTAGAACTAACTGATTTGTGAGGTTCTGCCTGCTTCTGATAGTTAATGACCCCAGAGAATTAATTAGCTTGTTGATAATGGGTCATATTTTTGAACAGATTAGGTGGCATTTGAATTTGCTTACATCACTTCAAGGCTCGTTTTTCAACTAAGGGTCGGCAGTCGGGAGGAGACTGAAAGAACAGAGGGGCACTCTCTGATGCCTCATCATGGACATTCCACAGGAAACAAGGACAGAAGTAGGAAGAAGAATGTAATTATTGAATTTCTAGCACTGTGATTCATCGGAGGTCTCAGAAGGTCATTGGGGGCTAGAGAGGCAGCTCATAATGTTCAAGGTGCTTTCCACTGAGCCTGACAACCTGAATTCAATTGCTAGAGCCTACACAGTGGAATGGAACTAATTATTTTTTATTCTGTGTGTATGTGCACATGTGGCGTGCGTGCGTGCGTGCGTGCGTGCGTGTGTGTGTGTGTGTGTGTGTGTGTGTGTGTGTGTGTGTGTATTAACAACAATTTAGAAAAAAAGTCATTGGATTAACTTCAAGATATGGCCATTGGGTGAATATGGAGGAAATTGTGGGGCTATAAGAAACCAGAAATCAAAGACAATGCTGTAGAATTGGTTTTAACCACTGGAATTGGTGTTGGTATTTGCTGCTGGGGACTTCCGTGAAAGAAACAGGATTGAAGGCAGAATAATTAAGTTCTGCACGAATCAAATAAAGACGCCCACTGAGCACGCACCTGGACATGTCAGTGTAGAGGTCAAGTCACTGTTTATTTTGGAGGTACACACTTGGGACCATCATCTCCAAGTGAATTATATGTCTTGTTCATCATGGTTGTCAATGTGACAAACTTCAGAATCACCTAGGAGACCAACTTCGAAGCATGCCTGCGAGAGCATTTCCAGAGAGACTTCATTCCAGCCTTGAAGATGGGTGGCAGCATCAACTGGACACAAAGGAGAAAGTGAGTGAATCCAGCCTTCGTCTCTCAGCTTCCTGACTGTGGACACAGTGTGACCAGCTGCCTCTCGCTCCCACTGCCATCCCTCCATGACACACTGGACCCTCAAACTGTGAGCCAAAACAAACCTTTCCTCCCTTAAATCTATGTAATACTAGATAGTATGTTCTAGAAAATGACCTTAGCTAGAGGAGGATTCCGGGTTCAAGGAGTGAGTTCTACATTACTTCACTGTCCATATGTTTGGGGGAAAAAATAACATCCAAGGAGTGTTGAAAGAGTGGCCACTGAGAAAGGAAATTCAAGGAGTCAGGTCAGCTGATGGTATGATGTAGCCTAGAAGAAGAAACCTCCCTCTCTAGGACAGACCTCATCAGAAATGGGAGACACCTGACCTACCTCGGTGCCTCTGAGCAGCAGAAAGAAGGCTTTAAATTTGACGTATTCAAAACGGAGATGGGAACCTGCCAATTTCAGCGGAACATCATCCAGTCATTTCTTCAAGTCTTTCTGTTTTCAGTGGCCCGAGAGTTGAAACAGCTAGCCCAATGTGTCTGCTTCCCACAGGGAAGAACACGTGGAAGAAGGGTCCTCTCGTCTTCAAGTACAGCCTGGCATGGTGGTGCATGGCGGCAGCCACAGCGTTTGGGAGGATATGAGTTCAAGGTCAGCTTGAGCTAACTAGTAACAATCCAGTCTGGGTTACAGTCTGAAACCTTGTCTCAGCATCTACAACAACAGAAACAGAAAAACAAAACCCAAAACCCCAGACTAAATTTTACAAGTTAAAGCCTCCCACCTTGTCCTGCTTGTGTATGTTCCTGGATTCTTTTGTAAATAGAACGGATGAATGGATGGCTGGCTGAACCAACGGAACTCTGATTAAGACACACTGTAGCGCCAGTCTGCTGGGCAGAGCTCTTTGTGGCTCCGCAGTGCTCCAAGCATTCCTGAGCCTGCACACTGAGACCCGAGATCTGTAATTTAAAACCCCTCCTCTCAGCTGCCCTCTTTCATCTCCTCTGCTTTACCCAGGGAGCATTCAGCTGCTCGCCAGGTGGTCTGGGAGGTCACCTGGAATTTTTTTCCCTCACTCCCTAACGATAAGCAGAAAACAATTCTGACAGTCACCTGGAAACTGGGCGTGGGTCTAATTGTTCCTATGTCTAGTCACTCTTTAGAGGTCATGCAAAACACTTCCTAGCTAGGTTGTTCCCAATAGTCTTTCCTCTTTTGGGTCCTGTCTGTGGATTCTAGCATCTGAGTTGCAAGAATATTTTTGTACACTCTTACAGACAATGCTCTTCTTGGTGACTCTAGAGGGAAAAAAGGCGCATGTGTCAGTTGATGGTCTTGGAGAAGAATGGAACCTTTATGATTTTATTATAAAGTTTAGATTCCCTATAGCATAGACATGCAGTCACTTGGGCTAATGATCTAATATTTCATATCACTGGATGTTTAAATATTTTACTTCATCAGTTTGATAATTTGTTGTAAGGCCATACTTTAAAAAACGCATGAAGGATACTGGCTGCCGTGCCAGCCTGTGTGCTTATTTTATTATAATATTAATGCTAATTTATATCAGAGGCCACTGTTATTTGCTGTTCTGTTGAGTACTGTTCTGTGGGGACTATTGATGACTTTCCAGCTTAATGAGGGGTCTGGAGACTCTCAGCTCTAGGTAAGGACATCACACATAACACAAGAGCGATGCCCAAATGGCTCCTATAATATATACGTAAACGTAAAACCCAGTCAGAAAAGCGAGCAGGAGGAGCTCAGGGCAGGAGTGAGGGAGACCACGCATTTCTCTGCCTAAGGGACATGTCAAGCTGTGGGATACAGTGGGTCTGCCACCAGGGAATTGGACTTTTCCGTAGGTGACATTTGCTTTAAACATAGGTCTTATCATCAACAATCTTTGAAAATAACTATTATTTGGAATGTTTTTAGTTGTACAGAGAAATTACAAAGAGACAACAAAGACTTCTTCACTCTCTGCCCAGTTTCCCCAGGTGCCAACACTATACATAACTACGATACACTGTGGTTAATTGTGCAAGTGCTAGCTAACCAGACCTCAGAAGTTCTTTCTTCTTCCTTTCTGGATTTTTTTTTTTTTTTTTTTTTTTTTTTTGAGATAGAGCCACACTCTGTAGCCCAGGCTGGTCTTTAATGTGCAGCAATCCTCCTGCCTCAGCTTCAAAAGTTGTTGAGATTATAGGTATGCACTATCATAGTCAGACATTTTTTGGACTGGTACATTTCTCCAAATAAGGATTTGAAATTGTTTCTAGATTATTTTGTTTCTAATAAAAAAGTAGAACCACAGGTAAATCTGTAAAGACCCACAATATAGTAACTGAGATTTACAGCCAGAAAGAGTACGTGAAAACACAAACCCAGCCTTAAGAGAGCTTTAAAGGCTAGAGCTACTTACTATTGCATTCTGCTATGTATAATTACATATAAGCTTCCAGAGCTGTGGTCGAAACATCTTATATTTTCCTTTATTATAAAGATCCAACAAACCAATTTATATCAACAAAACTGTTAACTGTGATGTGCTCCTAGTCTCAAATGACGGGCAATATCTCTGAGAGATTTGGCAGCAACATGTCAGAGAGAGTGATTGTATAAAATTGTGAGAAAAAGATAATCTCCATTCATAGGTAGTACCTTGGTTCTTTCTAGGTCATTCCATTACCCTTGAACTGTGGCCATATTAAATTTTGATATATTTATTTTATTTATTAATTCATCCCAAACACTGAGAACCAGTTCCGTGCTGGGCACTGGCCTAGGAGCTCAATGGCTCCACAGTCTGGTCCATCCCTGATCACCAGGTTTAAGTGTCAGTTACTAATTCAGGCTTTCTTTGACTGCCAAGAAAAAAAAGCACAGAGCTCTTATACATGGTTGAGAACATGGATGCCAAAGTCATGGAGGTAGGTGTTGCTTTGATAAGGGATGATAACAGGAGGGGGTCCTGTCTGGCTGTAGCAAACACCGTGCCTGGGAGGTACCGCAGGGACCAGGAGTAGACTATGGGTGGCCTTGGAGTGGGGAAGGCCTTGGATGTTGACCAAGGGATCTGGATTCACCAAGAAGATGGAAAATGAGTGACGACATATGCACTTGGAAAAGATGAGTGTGGATCATGTGAGAACAGCTGTGAGGCAGGGAGATAAGAGGACACATTTGGGTATCACTGGCTTAGGGTAAAACCCATAGAGATATATTTCTATGTTTTGCTTTACTAATATTTAAATAATCCTTTTAAGAGTAGACTGAAATGCTTATTCTCCTGAGGAGGCTTCTCCCCAACTCCTGCTTAGACACACCTAGCCACTCATCCCCATAGCTCTGTGTCCATAACTCAACTACAATATCATGGAGGGCTGTAAGACTGGTTTTCATGTCTGCCTCCCAACTACAGTGAGATACTGTGACTGAGGTCAATTGTCTAACTGATTATTATAATGCAGTTTACGTAATAAACATCTTTCCTTTTTAAAGAAGATTTTATTTTATTTTTAATTATGTGTATATGTTTATGTCTGTGTGAATGTATGCATGCGCCCAAGGAGGAGAGAGGCGTCAGAAGCCCTGGAGGTAGTTAAAGGAAGCCATAGGTCAGATGACATGGGTGCTGGGAACTGAACTCTGGTCCTTTCCAAGAGCAGTATGCGTGCTCAACAACCGAATCATCTCTCTGACACATCTCTTTTTTACTAAATCAAATTTTTTGATTATTAACAATAAGACTGAGCAATTGTAACCCAAACCAACTGCTTCAAGGCGTGCGGTTTCTTCTTTCCAGTTAAGGGCTGTGTTGCACTCATCTTGACATCTTCATCCGGTGAGGGCAGTAGCTGCCACGGGCGTCTGCTCAAACAGTCCAAAGTGGGAAACAGAGTGACGATCTGGTCATAGACAGCATGAGAATGTTTACTTCCCTCCCCTCCCCCCCAAAAAAAAATCAAACTGAAGAACTGTGATTGCTGGGCTATTTTTTCGCAAACTTCCACGTATTATTTCAATTAAGTGAATAAGGAAATGACACTCAATTAAAGAGAGTGCAAGTCTTTACGTGATTTATATACATTGCAATTGTTTAGTTGCTCTGTTGCTAAAATTTGTGAGTCTGAAAGAGAAGTGTTTGTGAATGTAAACTTATTTCATGGTGTCAAATTATGTAATTTATTCCAATTGTAGTATCTAAACAGGAATTTCTTTAGTTCTGAGGGTTATCTAATTTTGTGTAATTGTGTGTTTCTGTCTCTGTGTGCATGTATGTGTGTTTATCTACATGTATGTGTACACACATGTGTGAATGTGTGTGTATATGTGAGTGTGTATGTTTGTGTGTATATATGTGTGTGAGAGAGAGTGTAGAAGCCAGAGGTCAACCTCAGGTGTTCTCAGGCACTATTCACCTTGTTTCTTGAGACCAGGTCTCTTTAGGCCTGGAACGTACAAATAGGCTAGACTAGCTGGCCAGTGAACTCCACCTTCTTCGCATGGTGGTTACAAGCACACACCACCATGCTTTGTAAAAGCAGGTTCTGGGGCATCAAACTCAGGTCCTCATGTTTTCAAGGTGAGCGCTTTACAGGCCAAGCCTCCACCCAGTCTGGCTTATCTAAGTTTTATGACACTAAGTATCTTGGACTTCGTTGTTGTTCAAATTACTATGGCTTTTTATTGACAGTAAATAAAAGTAATTGATATTATGTGGGCATATTCTTTTCCATCAATGAAATGCTATGTCTTTAGACCATGGTGAACAGCTAGAGGAGCTAAATTAAGTATTAAGCAACAACAATAATAGCAGCAGAAACAGCTTCCAAATTTAAAATTGTTCGCAAAGCCAAGAAGACCGCAAAGAGTAATGGAGTTATGATCTTGATAAACATCCATGCAGGTTGTCTTAGTTTTCTCTTGCTATACCACAATATCTGAGACTGGAAGATTTATAGTAATAGAAATGTAATTGAGTTCAAGTTCTGGAAGCTGGAAAGTCCAAGAGCATCATGCTGGAAGCTGTCAGTCTTCCAGTGAAGACTGAATGTCACTTTGAGCTTATGATCAAACACAGGCCATGTGGTCACATGTGAAGGAGGCAAACCACAAGAGGTAACTGTGCTTTACAGTGGCCCAGTATTTCCCTAACAAACCCAATCACATAAAAACACCTTTAATTTTTGAAAAGCCCCCAGCCCCTTACCACTATGACATTAGGAATCAAATCTCAACCTGAGATTCAGAGGAAACAAACCATGGCTGGGGTGAAGCTGGAATCTGGGCTCACTTTGTTCCTAATGGTGACTGCTGATTCTGAAAGCTGTAGTCCAGGTGAAGAAAACTAAGAGAGCAGTGGACCCTGATGGGATGAGCAGCCCAGATACTGGAGGCTAGTGCAATGTAAGGAGCTCCCCCCAAATGAGAACGAGATCAGATGTTATTCCACACCCTAGGCAGTGACTGCGATCACTGGATGGAGATGTTCTGGGGCCCTCTGCCCTCAGCCCGGCTGTCTGCCAGAAGCATGTGCATATTCTGTCTGCAGAGAGGCCATGCCATACTAATTCCCTTGGCAATATCCACATAGAATTTCTGGCGGTAGGAAAGAACCATGCAAACAAGAAGATAGGATCTGACTAAAAACCAAATGAAAACAGACAACAGAAACAGATTCACAGTGAGATCAAGATAATGGAGTTTTGGGAGAATGGACATTAAAGTTATTTTTTTAAGATATTAAAATTATAAAGTTGGAGAGAGAGCTCAGTTGGCAAAGTGCTTGTCACACAAGCCTGAAGGGCTGAGTTCGGATCCTTGGCACCCATGTGAAAAGCCAGGCTTTGAGTACACAGTTGTAATCCCAGTACTGGGAAGGTGAAGCCAGATGGCCAGCCAGCCTCGCCTGCTTGGTGAGCTCCAGACCACTGAGAACTGACATCAAGGTAGACATATGTATACACACACACACACACACACACACACACACACACACACACACACTATAATTAGAATTATACTAAAATGCAGAGAACTAGAAAAGGTAATAATGAAACAAAATAAACCTTCAGAATTAAAATATCTGATGAATCATTAAAAAATGCACACACATGCAGTCAGATAGCAAGCTCTACTTAAACATGGCAGTCATCTTTCCTCTCGTCTACAGTTTCTTTTTAAAAGTCTAAATCTTTACAAGACTTTGTTGAAGATAAATATGAAAACTGAAAATTGCAGCATCTAGATTATAAATGACTCTGAAATACCCCTCACAGGTGAGATGCTGTTTATACGGCCATTGGCCAAGTGACTTTCATGAGATGAACATTCAATAATTTTTATAGTCAAAATACATGAGCACTTCCAACTTTTTTAGTTTATGTTCTTCAAATAGTAGTAGCCACAAAAAATCTAATATGTTTACTTTTTGTTATATGAGAAAAAATTGAGACTTTGTTCTTTGCTTACAACTATTCATATCATACATACTTGATCTCTGTGTATTTTCTACCTTGATTTTAACAATTATTTTTTACAAGGGTGCTTTTCTTCTGGATTCACTTCAGGGGAAAAATGATCCTGGTGGAGTTAAGTGATATTTTCTGCATTAAGGTTAAAGTTTTGTCATACCACATTCTTTTTTTTTTTTTTTTTAATGTGTGAGTGTGTGTTCATGTTTGGGTACATGTGGGTTCACATGTCTGTGTACATGTGTATGTGTGTGTTTGCATACGAAGGCCAGAGGACACCTATGTCATTTTCAGATTATAATGTACTCCTTTTAAAACAGGGTCTCTCATTGCCTGGGAGCTCACCAATTAGGATAGGCTGGCTGGCCAGTGAGCCCCAGGAATTCCTGCCTCTGCCTCCTTAGTACTGGGATTATAAGTGCACACCACTGTGCCTGGCATTTCTACATGGGTTCTGGGGATTGAATTTAGGTCCTCATGCTGGTAGGGTGAACATTTTACCAAGTCAGCTAGCTCCCCAGCCCATAAAACTATTTTTAAATGCTGAAACAAACTCTATGGAACTGGAAATCCCTACAAAAAGTATTTTTTAAACGAACTAAGTATACTTTGCAGTCTTGATTTTTAGTCCCAGAAATCATTCTTTTACTGCCTCTTGATTTCTTTCCTTGGTGAAAATACATTTTAATCCAACAACTATGCATCGACCACTGTTTAAAGCTAGGCTTTGTGCTTGGGCCACTGAGCTCATGAGGGTGCATCAATTCCTAAGCTTAAGCCGGTTTTAGGTTCAGGTGTCCTGAGCCCTTTCAGCACTCTGAAGTCTTTGAAGGAGATGTCTTCTAGGCTGCTCCATGTCTTTCTTACTCTTTTTGTTCTCTTTTTTTCTTCTCTCCTTCATTCTTACCCTCTTCTCACCTTCCTCTTTTTAAGAAAAACTTTAAGAACAGTTTTCAGTTTACAGAGATGTTGGAAAGATAGAGATCCCATGCACTCTCTTCCTACTTTGCCCTGATTACCAACATCTTTCTTTAGTGTGGCATATGTAATTAGCATTAATGAACTAGCAGTATTGGTGAGTGAAGTATCTGCCTCATTTAGATTCCCTAGTTTTCCCCTAATGTCCTTGTTCTGTCCCAGAGTCCCATCTAGAAGACCACATGACAGTTGAGTCTTCATCTCTCCTTAATATTCCTCTTATTTAATGAGTTTCTCCAGATTTCCCTTGGCAGTATTGAAGAGTTTGGTTTTCCCTGAAAAAAAGGAATAAAGCACTTGATCATGGGCCTTGAACTCTATTTGGTGGTTATTCTTCTAGTGGAGGCAGAATTCCCACTTTATTAGACAGCTTGTTGCTGTAACTACAGTGTCTGAGAGAACATGAAAGAGAAACAATTGATTTTGTCTTGTAGTTTTGAGGGTATTGTCCATGGCCTTGGCCCCAGTGTATGCAGGAAGAATATCATGGTGGCAGGAGTACTGTTGTTCATGTTCCCATAATAGGAAGCAGAAGAGGAAGAGGAGGGGGTAAGGGCCAGATACAAGAAACTCTCTAGGATGTGTTCCTGGTGACTTACTTCCTCGAGTTTGGTAGACCCACCTTATAAGGTTTCCAGAACCTACCAGAATGGTGCTACAACCTGGAAATGAAAAATGCAAAACATGAGCTCAAACAATAAGAGCCACTTTAGTGGAGAGTCCCTCCAGTGAGGCCACCTCCCACAGTGCCTGCATCATGCCTTTTCTCCAAGGCTCCCCGCCTGGCAGCTGCCACTCAGTACCACTTACCCATCTCTGAGCCATGCTTTCCCTTTCAAAAGGCATACACAATTTTCAAACATCTCCTTTGGATCAAAATTCCCAAGTGCTTTGGTTTGTTTGTTTGTTTGTTTCCAGACAGGGTTTCTCTGTGTAACCCTGGCTGTCCTGGAACTTGCTCTGTAAACCAGGCTGGCCTCCAACTCAGAGATTTGCCTGTCTCTGCCTCCTGAGTGCTGGGATTAAAGGCATAGGCAACCACTGCCCAACCCCAAATGCTTTATTTTTTTAGCCAGAAACAAACCCCACATTTTTATTAAAAGAAATCTCCTACCTCCTTTCTAACAAGCAGAAAGACTATTTTCAAAGCCCATAGTTTGCGTTCACTGCTTCCGGGGAGGAGAGGGTCATCTGTATTCCATCCTGCTTCTAGAACTCTTGCCGGATTCTCCATGGTTCTGTAGCAATGAAGCGATAGAGTAGTTGGGCGTGCATTTCAAAATACAGCGAATGTTCATATTCTGCTGGTTCAAATGAATGACAAGGGCAGAGTTGGCATAGAGGATGGTGAAGGCATGGGAACTAAATGTACTGCTTTGGAAAAGGAAGGGAGTGGGGAGAGGGACCAGCAGAGACTAGGCTTTTCATAGGCAATATCTGAACTGAACTTTCAATTTGAGAGAGCAGTCACAGCCTGAGTAAAGATGGAACACATGAAATAACAGTGTGCTTAAGGAACAGCCTGGACTTCTGAGCTGGGAGTGGCAGAAAGCCCTGGAGGGTATTCAGAAATGAAGCAAGAAGGAAGGCATTTGTGTGTTGCTATAAGGTCTATAAGGTCTGAGAGTGGTGAAGTTAAGCAGTGCAGATCCAGGGCTCAATTGCTGGAGGAGAGAGGATTGGGTGGAGGAGGTCTGCAGTCCATATATTCAGCAAAGAGATCTGTCTTCTGAAAGGGGAGGGAAGCAGGGGTGCGTTTAGATGCTGCCTTAGCACAAACAAAGCTCTTACTTGCTAAGCCTGTGGGTTGATCAAGAGTTGGTAATGCAAGATTTAAAAGCACGTTATCTGAGACCTGGAAACTGGCTAGCTGGGCAGAGATATCCTTTGGTCAAAGTGAAGTCCAAGAGGCTATTTGCCCTCTAGTGGTAACCACAAAACATTTTCTACCCTTGCAGGATAGATAAGGATTCCTTATCTCCAGTCCAGAAAAGGACCAGCTCAGGAGGCTACTGGCCACAATTTCAGGGAGCTCTTCGATTTAGTATCTAGGCTTAATATATGTAAGGTTAACATAAATTAACAGAAGCAAGAGGAAAATGATACATTTTAATGATGTATCCCTGTATACCATTGGTTTTGATCACTCTTGTTGACATCACTAAACAGTACAGCTTTTTTTTTTTTTTTTTTTTTTGGTTTTTCGAGACAGGGTTTCTCTGTGTAGCTTTGCGCCTTTCCTGGAACTCACTTGGTAGTCCAGGCTGGCCTTGAACTCACAGAGATCCGCCTGGCTCTGCCTCCCGAGTGCTGGGATTAAAGGCAACAGTACAGCTTTTTGATGATGGGTGATGATGGAGTGGAACATCATTTCATAAGAGACATCTTTAATATTTTTAAGAGAAGCGTTTTATTTCAAGTACACAGTGTGGAAATATATTAGAAGTCACTTTGTCTGTTTCCCTGTGTTTTTCAGAAACTATGATAGGTTCTGAGCTGTTCATTTAGATTTTATACTTAACATCTAGAAGGAATGCCCCCTACCCCCCCCCCCCCCCCCCCCCCCCCCCCCCGCTTTGCTGAAGGCATTGCACAGAAACATCTCATTATTTATTTATAAGGGTAAGTCTCCAGGAGAAGGTAAGCTTACCACTGCTCCACCCTCTGCACACACGAAGACATTCATAATTAATAGACTCGTCTATCCCCACCTAGCAGCTAGAATAAATCTAAGGTTAGCTCTGTGGGAGAGCAAATTATGTTCTCATTTTTGTTAAGAAATAAATAGGGGCATAAGTTAAAAATGTTGCCAAGGGTGGAGCATGGAAGGATGGGTTAGTGGGAAGACAGGAGCTTGGAAAGGAAGCTGTGAAGAAAGCCAGTCCACAGGAATATTTCAGACTGTCCCCGGCTCAGAAAATGGTCTGTTTCCCTTTGTGTTGTCTCCCTCAAGGCAGGTAAATCATTGGCTCCCTTGTTAGTCTCTCCTCATAGGCAGGGACGCCCTTGAAGAAACAAGTCTCTGAGGAACAGCAGGCTTACATTGCTTCAGGAAACTCGGAGCTGATGAACTGGGGCAGGTGAGGAGTCTACGGGATGCTTCTGTGCACCAGAAAGAGGAAGTGACATCACTAGAGTCCTCTTCCTTTTCACAGATGACCCTGAGGAAGTGCCACAGAGTTACTGCCAGAAAGGATAGCCAGTCACCCTATGGAGCCGCCAAGGAACAAAAAACAGGTGTGTATATGTGTGTGTATATGTGATATGATAATGATATTTTTGTAAAAACAAACAAAACCCCACAATATCGTGTGTACTGATGTAATTACATATATCAAACTCAGGGATTTGCTCTAGATGTTGGCAGAGATTGTCTCAGGTTGAGAGAATTGTGAGTAACCTTAATTTTCCCCACTTACTTTTTGTTAGTTACCTATGTTGTGGAAGTAGTTTTAAAATGAACATATGAGCCACTTATGGTGGCTCATTCCTGTAATTCCAGCACTTGGAAGGCTTCTGTGAGTTCAAGGCCAGCCTGGACTACATAGTGAATTTCAAGTCATCCTGAGCTATGCATCTCAACACAGTTGATTTTTCTGTTTCTCCTTTCCTCCCTTCTTCTCACTCCTTTTCTTTGGTGATGTGGGAGATAGAACCCAGGGCTTTATTCATTCCAGGCAAGTGGTCCATGACTGAACTACAGTGCTCGCTCCAACTGTTTTTGTAAATGTCACACTGTAGGTAGCTGTTTGGAAATACTAAGTGATTCATTTCAGTTTAAAAAATTATTAGAATGCCTATGGGAATGAGAATGCTAATCTGATTTTAGAATGACTTAGATATTTTCTTGCACATGAACTCAAACAAAACTGTATTATTTTACTACATTTTAAAAGTTTCTTTAAATTTTTTAAGGAAATTATCTTAAAATAGAATAAAAGACACACACCAAGCTCAAGTAAAAGTTCACAATCTACAGGATCCATTAAGAATGCATTGCCCAACACCTGGACCACATAAGGGCTTAATAAACGTAAGTCATTATTATTGTTAAATATATTAGTTATAAATCAAACAGAAAAATTAAAACTCTTCAAAATTGCACAAGAAATGAATGAACAAGTCCCTAATTATGTATTTTCTAATAAATTCATGGTAAAGTTCAGACTGACACCTATAAACTGCACCTATAACATTAGGTCTATAATTGTCGACTTCTAATGTGAATATAGGTTATTTGATGGCAGGATGGTATGTTTTCCAGTACTGGCAATTCTCAGTGCATGGATAATGTATACCATGCAAGTGGGAAGATAAATTGGCAGTTGTGGTGGTTTGAATAGGAATGGCCCCCATAGACTCCCATAGAGAGTGGCACTATTAGGAGGTGTGGTCTTGGTAGAGTAGGTGTGGCCTTGTTGGAGGAAGTGTGTCACAGTGGGTTGGGCTCTGAGGTCTCATATGCTCAAGCTATGCCCAGTGTGGGACACAGTTTACTTCAGGTTATCTACAGATCCAGACGTAGAACTCTCAGCTCCATCTCCAGCAGCGTGTCTGCCTGCATGCTGTCATGAAGATAATGGACTAAAGTTGTGAAACTGTAAGCTAGCCCCAATTAAATATTTTCCTTTATAAAAGTTGCCATGGTCATGGTGTCTCTTCACAGCAATATAAACCCTAAGACAGTACTTTCTAGTCAGCAATGAATCAGTAAATACCTAAAATGTTCTTAAAATATTTCTGTAGTAGGAATTGCCTGCCTGGAATTCACCTGAAGGAAACCACTGGAAATATTATCACAAGATCTTTAGAAGGCACAATAACTAAACTCCACTCACAGAGGCATAGCTTTCAGATGAACTTAATGTGTGTGTGACAAAATGACAAAGCAGAGGTTAACCATGCAGTTTTGCAGTAAAATATTGGAAGGGGCTGGAGAGACAGCCTAGATGAACTGGCTGCTTTTCCTGAGGACCCAGGTTGGGTTCTCAGCACCCACATGGTGACTCACAACCATCTTTAACTTGTTCTATGGGATCCCACACCCTCTTCTGGCCTCTGCAGGCACCAGGCATGTATGTGGTGCACATAAATAATGCAGACAAAATACTCATAAAATAGGATAAATACATCTTTTTTAGATTGACACACCCTAAGTTACCATCAGTAGTAGTAAGATAAATAAGTGATGATACTTGCATATGTAAGACTTAATTGTAGAGCGAAGCAGTCTATTGAGATAGAGGGATATTCCCCCAATATTTCTAAATGAAAAACAGATGCAGAATAGCCAAAAAATGGAGAAATAAGAATATATTTATAGTTGAATTTGAGTAGTCACAAAAATAATCCAGGAAGATACTCAAGAAAGAAACCACCAGTGACTTCTGTGGGTGGGAGTGGGAAATTAGGCAGATGGAGGGAAGAATGAGAAGATAAATGGTCTTATTTAGTCTTGTATCACATGAAACCATTAGTTATTAAAAAACACAATACATGAATGGATGTTAAAACAGTGCTAATGAAATGCAACTGTATCGAAGATAGAAAAAGCCAAGTGCCTTTCACACAACCAAACTAAAACTCAGAACCACTGAATTTTACTGCGCTTATCTTTTCCTCCTTGAGAAAAGAAAGCCCTCCCCGAACCCCTCTGGCATCCTCCTATCTGAAAAAGTATCTAACACGCCATAGATGTTCAATCAATTTTAGAGGAATGAAAGAAATTGAGGAAGGTTTCAAAGTTAATTGTTGAAGAAAAGTCAGGCAGTATAACTCACTTTCCGAATTCTTTATGTAACAGGTGACTGACTCGACTTCTGAAAGATGATTCAAGTGAAATGCTCTGAGAGCCGATGGCTGTTTTAACTACTTGCCTCTTCATTTAGATTTAATCCCAAAGCAGCTGCTCAAGTTGGTTATTGTTACTGATGCTACTGTTACTTTGAATGTTTGAGGCAGGGTCTTCTCCTGTAACCTGGGCTGGAACTCACTCTGTAGCCCGGGCTGACCTGGAACTCTCAGATATCTTCCTCTTGCTCCTGTCCCAGCGTTACAATTACAGGCCTGAGTCACCATGTAAGGCCTTGAATTAGGTTATTAAAGCAAAAATAAAATCAAGCTAAACAATGGCAAACCGTCACGCAGTCACACCAGGGTTCCATGAGGTTCATAAAACCAGGTTTATTATTTCCACCCAATAATGTACCAAATCACTATTTTTCTTCTTCTAGGGAGAGTTAGGACAATATACTGGATATGGCCACGACTAAGCTATGACAGTTAATAAGGGATGGAAGATACTGAACCCACAGAATGTGCTAGACTCCATCAAACCCCAGCATAAAACACAGCAAGAACTAAATGGCCTAGTGCTCCTATAACAGTAACAAGGGGGAGGGTTTCAGAGGGCAGAAGTGAAGGCAGGAAATGAGCTGGAGACCGTGTACGAGCTCAGTGGCTCTCAGCACTGGCTGCACTTTACAGTCACCTGGGGAGCCTTTAAAAATACTGATGCTAGGGCTCCACTCTCAGGGATGCTGATGGAATGCTTGCAGGGTTGAGCTCGGGCATTCCTGTTCATAAAAACATAGGGATGCTGCTATAGATGGAGCCAAGGTTAGAAAACAACGTGTACTGGGCCATGAGCAGGAGGAGGAAAAGTTGACTTTATTTCTTTACTAGAAGAGATGTTTTAATCAGCTAGTTCTGGCTATTACAATTTATGCAAATATAACCTTTTTTTTTTTTCAGATTAAACTCTTACTTTCTCATTTCCCTAGTCCACCATACCCCAATCCCATACTTGAGCTCTTAACATTATTTCGTATAGTCCCTTTCTTTTTGTTGGCTTCTCCTCTCTTCTTTCTTTCTGTTCCATTTTTCCCTAATGTTTTTACTTGTATCACACTGAAAAACTTGCATTTTTCAACTAGATTATTAAAGCAAAGATAAAATCAAGTGGGACAATGGCAAAGCACCATGCAGCCACGCTAGGGCTCCATGAGGTTCATTCAACCTTCTTCCATCCAGGATACTGCTTTTGCTCTGCTGTTGTTTGGGTCTGCAACATCTGCCTAAAGCTTTTGTGTTTTAGGTACCATCCCCAGACTGAAATTCCTGGGAAGCAGCTGACCTTTGAAGGGTGGAGCCTCCTGGTAGGTGTTGGGTCATTGGGACATGACACGAATCGAGATTGAGAGACCCTCATCTTTCCTTTTTATCTTGTCCCCACCATGAGGTGAGCATCCTGGCTTCACAGTTTGGACTTCACTGTGCTCTGCTGCCTCACCACAGGCCCCAAAGCAAGGAGGTGAATGTACCATGGGGCTGAAATCTCCAAACTGAGAGGCAGAACAAATGGGTACTCTTTGTAAGCTGAAAATATCAGTCATTTGTTACAAAAATACAAAGCTGGACTAACACCTCTAAGGGATGTAGTAGTTCTTTTTCTCACTGCTCTGATTATATATAATCCGACAAAAGCAATTTAAGGAAAAAAGGATTCCTTTGGCTTTCAGTTCCAGGGGAAACAGTACATTATGGTGAGTGTGGGTGGGTAGGGGCTTGGAGACAGGAGCAAGGCAGATGGCCAGGTTGCATGCGTTGTCAAAAAGCAGGGATTGTGAGGCAGGGCTAGAAAAACCTCAAGGCCCACCTCTAGGGATCCACTTCCTCTGGAGAGGCTCCTCCCCTTAAAGGTTCCACAGCCTTTCAAACAGTGCTCCCCTGGGGACCACAAGCTCACACAATGAGGCTGTTTGGGATAGTTCACTTCCAAACCACAGAAAAGTTTGTTCAAACAATCAAAAACCCTCAAAACTTGGCTTTTGCTGTGAACTCGGCCATCATCTAAAGAAATCACACCCTACTCACTTTTCTCATTCACACTAGTTTTGTTGGGATGGGCAGCCTTTAAGTTTCTCTTCTGAAAATCTAAGTTCTCTGGCTCACAGTCTGGCTACCACCAGCAAATATCTAAGGCCATCCCGTGTGATTTCCCCAAATATTCACTAATCAAAGTAAAACAAATACAGTTGTTGTGGGGATATTTTGTCTCCCAATATATTGTGCACCCTAATAAACTTATCTGGGGTCAGAGGACAGAATAACCACTAGATAGACATAGAGGCCAGAAAATGGTGGCACACATACTTTTGATCCTAGCATTCTGAAGGCAGAGATCCATCTGGATCTCTGTGGGTTCAAAGCCACACTGGAAACAGCCAAGCACGGTGACACACGCCTTTAATCCCAGGAAATGATGGAGGGAAGCAGAAAAGTATATAAGGCGTGAAAAGCGGGAACTAGAGCAGGTTAAGCTCTTAGGCTGTTAGCAGCAGTTCAGCTGAGACCCATTGGGATGAGGACACAGAGGCTTCTAATTTGAGGAAACAGGATCAGCCGAGGAACTGGCGAGGTGAGGCTAGCTGCGACTTGCTCTATTTCTCTGATCTTTCAGAATTCACCCCAATACCTGCCTCTGGGTTTGTTTCTTTTCTTTTTTTCGTTTTTGGTTTTTTGAGACAGGGTTTCTCTGTGTAGCTTTGCCCTTTCCTGGATCTCACTCTGTAGACCAGGCTGGACTCGAACTCACAAAGATCCGCGTTTGCCGGCCCCCGCCCAGCTCCAGGTTTGTTTTCTATTAATAAGACCTTTTAAGATTCATGTTACAGTTGTTCTGCATGTCATTTCTTCTCCCCAAAGCTTTTTCATCCTGCTGGGTCCCTCATGGGCTCTATCACCTTGCTCCAGCTTTCTTTCTCCACAGGTATTCACTTCCCATCCATCATATCCTTGGGTATTTTGATGTCAGGATCCTCTTCACCCAAAGTGTGGTTCAAGGCTATCAACACTTTTTTTTTTTTTGGTTTAGTTTTTTTCGAGACAGGGTTTCTCTGTGTAGCTTTGTGCCTTTCCTGGATCTCGCTCTGTAGACCAGTCTGGCCTCGAACTCACAAAGATCCTCCTGCCTCTGCCTCCCAAGTGCTGGGATTAAAGGCGTGCACCACCACCGCCCGGCCAAAATCAAGGCCTGGTTTAGCTTTTTTTTTTTTTTTTTTTTTTTTTTTTGGCTTTTCGAGACAGGGTTTCTTTGGGTAGCTTTGCGCCTTGCTATCAACATTTATGCAGAATCCCAAGTCTTGCTTTTTTTTTTTTTTTTTTTGGTATTTCAACCAGATGCCTAGTCAGTTGGTGACTTGAAAGCACTTCAAACTTTGAGGGAAAAAGACTGTAAAAAAATTTTTTAAATTTGTTACTTTCTAATTTATTTCTTACATGTATATTTTTAAATAATGTAGACTCAGAGAGATCATTTTAAGTTATTTTTAAATTAGGTATACAAAACAATGGGTTTTAGTATGACATTTTTGACATATGCAATCATACTTTGTTTTTATTTGCTCCCCTCCCCCACTGCCCTCCATTGCTCCCCTCTCGCCCTGCCTCACTCAAACGCTTCTCCCACCTCACTGGTGTCCCCACTCAAGCTTTTGTCACATGATTTCCTTGCTCTCTCTACTCCTCTCCCACTCCTTCTGCCTGCATCTATTCTCCCCCTCTCAGGGTCTTCTCACTACTTTCATGTCCTACACATACATGCAAACACAGGCATACACACGCACACACACCACAAGCTTAAATGTACATCCTGCAAACCAAAGGAACATGCAATACTTGTCCTTCTGGGTCCGGGTTAGTTCATTTTACATGTTAATCTCCAGCTCGGTTCATTTTCCTACAGTCCTAGTCTCGATGTCCTAATTTTCATTCCTTACTGCTGAATAAAATGTCATGGCACACATTTACCATGTTTCCCTCATTCATTTATCTGCTGGTGAACATCTAGGCCGGTTCCATTTGTTAGCTATCATTAACAGTACAGCCGTAGATATGGTGTGAGCATCTCTGTGGCATGCTGTTCTTGTGGGTGTACACTCAGGGATGGTGTAGCTGGGCCGTATGGTGTGATCCTTGGAATAAGAATGTCCCCCCAAGGCTCGTGTATTTGAACACATGGTTCCTGGTTGGTGGCACTATTTGGGGGAGCTTTAGGACATGTAGCTTTATTGGAGGAAGTATGTCACTGGCAATGGGTTTTGAGATTTAAAGATTGAATCATTTCCAGTTTGCTATCTGCTTTTTCCAGGGAGATTCAAGCTTCAGGTTTATGTTCCAGTCACCATGACTGCTCTTGGTGCTGTGTTCCTTCACCCCCATGATGGGCTCCGACCTCTCTGGAACCATAAGCCCAAATAAACTCTTCCTTTTGTAAGTTGCCTTGGTCACAGCAGTTTATCACAGCAACAGAGAAGTGACTAATACATACGGCGATCTGATATTTCAGTTTTTTGAGGAACTTCAGATCCAAAGCTCTAACGTGCACTCTTCACACAGCTGGGGGCCCTGAAATGTTTGTGCAGTGAATGAATGTCACACGTAGCAAACACAAATTTCAGTTTTAAAGGATGCTAAACCTATCCATTTTTAGATAGGCTCGTAAAACCTCAGGAGTCTTGTAGAAGTAGCTCCCCAAGTCTCGTTTCATAATCACAGAAAAAAAAGGTCCCCAGGGTGGTTGGAAGGCCGATTTAAGGATGTCTTCTCTAATAGTTAAGCCACACCTCCAGAAACATTGCATCACTACCTTGAACACCACCCAAATCAGCAAGCACCCCAAGGAAATGTTCAAGAATTCAGGGACATTCTGTTTTCACTCAAACCTCTGTCCAAGCCTATTTGGTCTGGCGCCGTTGATATTCCACGGACGTTCTCCAGTCCTTACCAAGTCCTTACTAAGGGACACTGAAGGCTAGGGATACTGAAAGGACGGTAACTCAAGTTTTTAGCCCCCTGGAGCACACTATTTAATGGACCCCAGAGAAGGATGTAGGACGAGCAAAACTCGGGGATACTGAAAATCCAGTCCTTTGAGCCAGTTGTCTCCTGAGCCAGAGTCCTGCAGGCACTGTCCAGCAGTACTCAGCAATGGAAGAAAATGCTCCCGGCTGGTCCTTTCTTCTCTGTTCAGTCTTGAGCTCTTCTGGGCACGCTGATTCCTTTTATTTTCCGTGCTGCCCAGCACTTAGGCCATTGCAGAACCCCCAGCAAGGCCACAAGGGAATTCATACACTTTTAAAGTCCATCTTAATCTACCAGGGCAAGGTTTACTTAATTTTCCCCATTTAAACCAGTAGCTGTGTGGCAGTGGGTGGAGCACAGAACCTCAGGGACTGACCCCCCAGCTCGTGGCATTGGCCCTGCGGGTAACCAGGGTGGTGGTACTCTGGCAGCGGCGGGCCAAGGAGAGGGCGGCACCGGGCTGGAGGAGCAGGCAGCTTTCGGGCCAGGGCGGCTCGGGCTGCATTCCTGCATCCTCCTCGCGCGCAGCCTCCCTCCCGCGACAGCTGATTCATTGGCTCGGCAGCCTAGACTGCCTGGCGCCGTCCGCGTGACGTCACCCATTCACCCGGCCCGCCTCCCCCCCCTCCGCTGGCGCCGGCCGGGCGGTCGCCTTGACAACGCAGACGCCAGCCTTCACAATGACTTCCAGCTGGTGCAGCCCGCGCGCTCACAGGCGCTAGGCTTGGGAAAGCCGGCTGGGTTTCTTTCTCTCTAGCTTTCCTACTTTCCTTTTGTTCTTCTTCCTCTTCTTCTTCTTCTTCCTCCTCCTCCTCCTCCCCCTCCCCAAGATACCCTCCCCCCCAAATTGCCACATTTTGATGGATCCATAGTACGTTTACCTGGCATCAATTATAAGTTGGGCGTGAAAAAATTCAGTATTATACCAGCGGGCTTGATTACTGATCTCTCCAGTCCTGTGGGGCTACTGACAACAGGGGACACAAGTTCCTTTCTCTTCCAATGTGTGTTGCTTTATGCGTCCACATATCACTGCAGAAAGTGTTTCCACTAGCTAAAAACAGCACTACTATGTACCCCCACCCCAGGCTCCTGTGGTCCCCTCAGCTGCGAAATGCACTCTCTTGGCTTTTCTAGGGCTCAGGTCCCAGTGTTCTTCAGGAGCTTGCAGACTTGGTTCCTCAATTGCTGCCTCCCTGGGCTCGGTGTTGTTTTCCTGGTCACTGTCCCATGCTAAGCTCCACAGACTTGCTGGTGGTTGGGTTCCAAGCTTGCCGCGACGACACCTGCAGAGTGGAGGCTCCAGCCAAGAAACAAAGAGGAAAAATACATGGTCATATAGTGGAAACGATAACCCTCAGCTTTCTTAGGGAAGAATGCCTGAGCGTGGATCGCTCGCCCAACCGCAAAGCAACGTTCTTTGAAAGATGATTGTATTAGCTATTAAAAAACACACAAAAATAAAAAGACATGGTTTTTATTTTGTTAAGATGAATGTCATGACAGTTAGGAGTTGAAGTTAGGAATGTAAAGAGTTCTCCCAAATGTACAAGTCTTCCCAGAACAGAAAACGAATCTGAGATGTCTCTGGGCTGTGAATGAACAGTTGAGGTTGTCCTTGGGAGGAGGGGGCTAGTGTTGGGCAAGGCAAGCTTTTCCTTCCTGTCACACCACCCCCATGTGGACCCTTTTGATCTTGTAGGTCAGGTCTGGAAAAGCGGCATAGCTGTGTATGGAAGGCCAGTGTGTGTGTGTGTGTGTGTGTGTGTGTGTGTGTGTGTGTGTGTGTGTATGGCACTGGAAACAGAGTGAACCGCTCCTTTTGAAGAGCATCAGTCTGCATCGCTGAAGCTGCTCATCTGTACGACTTGGGGACCCAGTTGAACATGGCTTGAAAACTCCCTTCCCAGCACCTGCAGATGCCAGCGCATGTTCCAGTGAAAACAAGCCCATTGGCCTTCTTCTGTTTCAGTCAACATTTCAGCACACCGGTTCTTTGCTTTGTTGTAAATACTTTTATGTGTTCAGTCTCTTTCAGCCTCATCCTTAGGCTCCCCCCCCCCCCCCCAAGGCATAGAAGGACTCTTTGCTAAGCCTTTAGGGTCCTGGCTGAGTAGATGTTCTCAGTGAGTTCTCTGACTATGCCAGTGAAGGTCTACCTGATGAAAACCACAGTTGTTTTCAACCTGTGTGTTCCCAACAGTTCAGTCCAAGGAGTGCTAGGCAATAAAAATTGGTGAGTCAGAATTTGTAGTCAGGAGAGCAACACTTGTCACATGTAAGTTTTCCAGGGTTACTGCTGGTGACAAGGTTTTGGTTAAAAAAAAAGTAAAACCCAACCTCATTCCAGCCATCTGAAATGAAGACTCAGTGAGTTAGTTTATTTTCTTGAATTTTTGCCTGATTTTTAAGACAAAGTCTCATTCTGTAGTCCAGGTTAGTCTTAAACTCACTGTACAGCCCAATTTGACCTCATATTCATGGCAATCCTCCTGCCTCATTCTCTAGAATTCTATGGTTATAGGCCTGAGCCATTCTACTCAGGTACATTGCTTCATGTTTAATGTGATTTTGATTGTTCCTTAACTCTTTTAAATTATAACATTGTTCTCAAAATGCTTCGGAAGCCAAAGAAGTCTATTGAGGCTGACATTTTTGTATAGAACATATGTAGCACAATGGGTGACTGATTAGCTCATCTATATCATTTAGATTTAATTAAATGCCAGGCTTCACATTGGGAGTTAACCTCCTTAAGACACTTGAAATAGATTTTTATGTTTAGGTTTTTCTTCCTTGTTATCCTCAACTACATTTACTAGTGTTATACTTGCGTGTGTTTTGAGTACTAATGCTAGCTTCTAGCTCGTCTCAACCATAGTCACACGTGCATACTTGCGGTCAGAAGATAACTTGTGGAGTCAGTTCTCTCCTTCAACCAGGTGGACTCAGGTAGTCAGGTCGGGTATCGAGTATCTTCTCCAATTCCGCCATCTTCCTGGCCCTATCCTGTCTGTGTACTTAAAAAATACAATTAAATATACTATATAATATAATGCTACTATATAATGTGTATCTTTATAGCTATTATATAATATAATAGAAAATCTCCCCTGGAGATTTTCATTTATGTGGTCAGGGAGAGGGCTTGGACATCACTTTTGTAAAACTTTGTATTGTGAATTATAGCTTCATAGAAACTTGTGAAAGTTGTTTAGAGAGGACTCCTGTATTTTTCATTGTCTTACAATAGAAGAATGGATAAGCAAATTCTGGCATACTCAGAGCACAGACTACTGTTGACGTAGGAATAACTTGGATAGCTCTCAGAAGCATTGTGCTAAGTGGGAGGGGATGGATCTCAAAGGCTCATAAACTAAGACTCGATTTATTAAGCATTCCCCAGAGTCAGGCATAGTGGCACACATCTATAATCCCAGTGTTTGGGATTCAGAGGTAGGAGGATCATCACAAGTGTGAGTTCAGCTTAATCTATATAACTCCACGACAGCCAGGACTACATAGCAATATATTGTCTCAAACAGAATACAGTAGATGAGAACAGACTAGAATAGAATAAAATACAATAGATATAATATTATCCGAAGGACAAAATTTGCGAAGCGATGAAGAAATGAGTGGATCATGAGGGTGGGGATGAAATGGTAAGATGGGGTATTTTATGAGGAGGGTCCCTGTGGTGTGGGACCAGTTCTGTATCATGGTTGTGGTACAGGTTCTGTCAGGGTTAGGGTGGCTCAGAATGGCAGGCATCCTACAGCTCACCGCCCTTTACCTGCCTTCTCCTTGCACTATAATTATGCAGAGTATAGACTGATGGTGGAAGACAAATGGGGTCTAGGAGGCCTTCTGAGTCATCTTCACGCCTTTCTGTGCGTGTAACTCACAACAAGTGCTTTTCCTTTGCTGATCTTTCATTCTGGACTTTGCTGAACGTTCACTTGTGGGTTTGGAGAGTTTGTTGGGTTTGTTCTTACTGTTTCATTTTGGTTTTGGTGGATTTGGGGGGATTTTATGTAGAGATTCATGATATCTGTAAAGGAGAGTTGTCCTCCCCCCCCCCCCCCTTATTTTAGCCTTGGACTGGCTAGAGCCTTCTCTATATGGCATTTTGGAATTTGTTCCGTGGATTGCTTCTTTCAGTTGGGGTCTCTCTACCTTGCCCAGGTTGCTCTTGAACACTCTGCTTGGCTACTAGGGCATCGCTGAGTGGAGTATAGGAAAGAGCATCTTTATTTTGCTCCGGATCTTAGGGGGAAAGCATCCGGCCATCCCACAAGTAAGCATTATATAATATTACATGTTGTATAACACATACTAGCTTTACCTTATCCACTTGAGGAAGTTAACCTTATTCTTAGTTTTCTAAGAACTTTTATTATGAATATATGTTGCATTTTTGTCAAGTGATTTTTCTGCATCAGTTAATAGGATTATGTGGCTTTTTAAATTTAGCTAGTTAATATGGTGGATTATATTGATTGATTTTTGAATGTGGAACCAGCTCTTTATCCCGGGAATAAATACCACTAGGTCATGGTATATAATTCTGTGCTGATATAGTGCTGAAATCTATTTGCTAATATTTGTTAAGGATTGTTATATTTATATTCATGAGGGATATTGGTCTAGTCTCTCTCTCTCTTTCTCTCTCTCTCTCTCTCTCTCTCTCTCTCTCTCTCTCTCTCTCTCTCCTCCCTCCTCCCTCTCTTTCTCTCTCTCTTACACACACGGAGACGCACACACTTCTATGTTGTCTGGTATTGATAATAGGAAATAATTTTGATTTGCTAAAATTAATTGAAAAATGTCCCCGTCTCTTTTATTTTGGGGGAGACTGTATATAGAGTCAGTATTAACTTTTTCATAAATGCTGGATAGAATTCTAATGAAAGTGAAACAGTACTGGTCTGAAGATTTCCATTTCTGGAGTTTAGAAACTGTACGTTCAGTTTTCTTAGCAGGCTCTGTGCTGTGAGCTAACCTGCTGTGGAAGAGTTCCTGTTTGTCTTGCTTGGCGTTCACTTACAATTTCGTGAACCTGTTAGTTTATGACTTTCCCCATATCTGGGGAGTTTTCAGCCATTATTATTTCAAACACTTTTGTGCTTGCTCCTTTTTCCATCTCTCTCTGGCCAGGAAAGACTCCATTGGGATGTTTCACTGTGGTCTGTGTTAGTCAATTTGTATCAATATAGCAGAAACACCCCAGATAATCCACCTGCTCGGAGAAAGTTGTTTTTCTTCCAGCTTTAGAAGTCTGCTGGGGCGGGCGGTGGTGGCGCACACCTTTAATCCCAGCACTCGGGAGGCAGAGCCAGGCGGATCTCTGTGAGTTCGAGGCCAGCCTGGGCTACCAAGTGAGTTCCAGGAAAGGCGCAAAGCTACACAGAGAAACCCTGTCTCAAAAAAACAAACAAACAAAAAACCAAAACAAAACAAAAAAAACAAACAAACAAAAAAAAAAGAAGTCTGCTGGTCCCGTCCATTGCTTAGGTATGTAATGTAGTGAGGCATGGTATGGCGGCAGGATGGCAGGACTAGAGCACGCTGCTCACTTCATGGTTGCCAGAAACCAGAAAGAAAGAGGAATGGGCTGGGATTTAATGTCAAAAGCTTCCTGCACTGAGATGTCTTCCCACTAAAATTTGCATCCTAACAGTTGCATCACCTCTCAGGAGCCATGGGCTGGGACCCAACCTTTACCACACAGATCCTTCTGGGGTCCATCTGAACTCCAGTCTAGTCATAATGATCCTCGAAGCTCTGCTTGTGCTTAAACATTCAATTTTCCCCACTAGCTTTCAGACGGAGTCATTTCTACTGCTGTCTTGAAGTTGAGTGATTTCTTTTTGTCTCCTCCATCCTGCTGCCGAGGTCGCCCATAGATAGTTTACATTGTGGTTATTGTATTTCCTAGTTTGATAGTTCCCTTTGTTTGTTGTGTTTTAATCTTAGCTTTCTTTGGTAGGTCTCCAGGCTTCCATTTGCTTCAAATGTGACTGTGATTGCCTATGGAGACATTTTTACAATGCTACTGACTTGTTGCTGATGGAGGCAGGTGGGAATCCATTCTTCTGTTGAGCTGGAGCAGGAGCAGGGACCTTGGTAACAGCTGGACAGGGGTGAGAGCGCTGATCTTCCACTGGGCCTGCCATGATGCTGCGCTGACTTTGAGGGTCATTCCTGCTCCTGGTGAGGTCACTCCTGATATTGTGCAGTTGGAATGGCCTTGTTATTCCTGTATAGCAATGACATTCTTGACTTTCCCTGAAACTATCTCTGCCCCAGCTCCAGTAAGGAGGGGAAGAATGTTTTCTTACTGCTGAGGGATGTAAGTCTGAATTCTCCATATGGTCTCCAGAGGGAAGGGGCCATCCTAGGTTGATAGGAAGGAAGTCCTGGTTCTCTGCTTTCTTTCTCCGACACCACATGGATAGATGTGTGTTACTTGACAAGGGCGGAAGGCTAAAATCTGCTTTTGTTTTGTTTTGTTTTGTTTTGTTCAGGGTAGGGTGGGGATAGGGCAACAGGTTTTCTCCATAGGGTTTAGTTGAAGTAATATGTATCTCTCTGTTGTTGTCTAAGTGTTTTCTACTTGGTACGCTGCTGTTTTCTTCTCCTCTGTTTAGAAGAGTGGATTTTGTTGACTGTTAAGATGTCTCCCTACCCCTCCATCAGTTTTTAGGATTTCTGCATTGAAGGTTTCTACAGCACCTATTCTGGAATATTTGAGGCAAAAAATGATCAGGGGCTGGGTGTGGTGGCACACGCCTTTAATCCCAGAACGCAGGAGGCAGAAGCAGATGGTCTACATAGTGAGCTCCAGGCCCTCCAGGGCTGCAGCGTGAGACACTGTCTCAAATTAAAACAAAACAAAAGATCACCTCCCACAAAGCAAGAACCACGAAACTTGGTTTCCTGGTTGATTGGCTTCTGTACCTTGCTTCCAGTCTTGTGTTTACTCTCTCTGCATATTTACAGCTGGATTTAGGAGGAGGACATGGGAAAAGAGCTTCTATTCCACTGTGCTATCTGACTCAGGACAACTACAGTCTTTCCCTTCTTTATGAAGGGGTTCCCAGTTTCTACTTCTATTGGATTGGAAAGTATTTTCAATACATTTTAGTATAGATGGATTTATTTTTACCCAATAGTGATAATACTTTGGAGCAGGAAAAGCCTAGTGGGGTGGACAAGAACCCCTGAAGCAAAAAATCCATATTACAGTGAAATCTTAAAGCAACATTTTTAACTTTTAAAAAGGTTTATAAAAATTCATGGTGTTATCAAGAGAAAATACATATTAATATAAAATAAAAATCGTATCATACATCTAAGACATAAAGTAGGCTTAAATATTAGTTTTTTTCATCTCAAGTTCCATAGTTCACATGAAGGGTAAGCACTGTGAAGGTATTGGACTAAGTATTTAATAACTATAGCTATTTTGTCCAGACTTAATTTTTCAGTAACAGTAAGAGCTGTGCTCCAAAACTGCATAGTTGTTTTGTTTGTTTGTTTGTTTTTAACATCTTTTTACTGCTAGTTCTCACTCTAGACTTGGACAAATGCAGCTTGAGATTTCCTTTGACAGATGAATTAGTCCATTACTTAAGAAGTCACCCACGTCTACATTCTCAGGATGCAGGCAGAGCACAGTCAGCATTTATGCTGGAATGTTACACGACTGACCTCTCCTTCAATCCTTGTTCCCATCTGAAACCTCATGAACATGGTTCTTGCTGTTTGCGTTTCTATTAGCATTCCGGTCTTCCAGCCTCTCACCAGAATCACCCACTAAGCCTGTGGTTCACAATATTCTAGGGTTTCTCAGCCCAAGTATCTAAATTCTTCCTCATTCTTCCTGTAGACCAGTGCCAAAGGCTTAAAAACCACACAGTCCAGTTTACTACAACTAAAACTTCATGTTTTTGGTTTTTGATATTATTTTTTTCTGTATTACTTTAGATCATTCTGACTGAAATGGCTGAGGAAAGAAACTTAAGGGAAGACAGGTTTTCCTCAGCATACAGTTCCAGTCCATGGTAGTGGCGAAGGCATTGCAATGGTAACATGTAGTGACAGCTCATTTCTTGTCAGTGTACTAGCAAACAGACAAAACAGTGCTTGTAAACCTGTGGGTTGCGACCTTCCATGAACCTCTGTCTCAAAAATATTTACATTATGATTCATAACAGTAGCAAAATTACAGTTATGAAGTAGCAAGTAACATAGTTTTATGGTGGGGGGGGTCACCGCAATATGAGGAATTGTATTAAAGGGTCGCAGCACTGGGAAGGTTGAGAACCACTGAAATAAAAGAATGGGTGGCTGAACTAACATTAACCTTCAAAGGCCTGCCCCAGGACCCATTTCAGCCACCTCCTAAAGGTCCAACAGCCTCTAATGGTATGACCGCCAGCTGTGAAGGGGGCGTTTCCACAAGTCTGTGGGGGAACATTTTCAATTCAAACCATAACAGTTGCTTGCTGAGAGTATTTGAACATTTGGTTTTACATTCTTTTGAGAACATCTTATGTTCCTCCTATGGAGTTTTTTCTGGTGACCAATGTACATTGCGTCACCATGTCCCACTCAAGAGGTCTTTCCCTTTGCCTTCACGGTGGGAAAGTGGAATGGATGGTGAACATCTTCAACATGGCCTGAGGTTGATACTGAGGGTTTTCCTTGATTGCTCTCCACCTTATTATTGAGGCAGGGTCTTTCAGTGGAACCACGCTTGCAAATACAGGCTTCTCTAGGTGACCAGCTGGTTCTGGGGACCCCCTAGCTCTGTGTTCTCCCCTCTGGAATTGCAGGTTGGTTGTCATGCATCCCTGGCATTCCTGTGGATTCTGGGGATTGGAATTCAGAGCCTCATGCTGCACAGCGAGCGTTGTATCCACCGAGCCATCTCCACAGCCACCGTGGCTCTTTTGACAACACTCACCTTCTTTTGTTTCTGTGTTCTTATTTCCCCCCTCCTTCCCTCCCACCCTCCCTCCTTCCCACTCTGTCTTACATCTGTCCTTTCTCCACTCTCTCTCTTTTTTCTGTTTCCCTTTCTTATCTCTTTCCTTGATCGTTTTCAAAATGATTGGGAAGCATGACGGGGAATGCCACAAAACTTGGGAGCCAAGCATTTAGTACCACAGGATGGTCACAAATGTTGAAAATGAAAACCTACTCTCTACCACACTGCTCTTTAATGGCATAGTGAGTGTACTAAGTGTGGTATGACTGACAGCAGTAATCCAAAGGCACACAGACAACAGAATCTAAGGCCTAAAAGACAGAGAGCAAGTGAAAACTTCCAAAAACTAAAAGCACATCTCTTAGCATGTATTCCATAGCTATGGGGTGTTTGGGCTAAGGTCTGCAGTTGGGTGAATCACCATGGCAATTGATGAATGTAAGAATTCAATACATATCATTCGCTTTTACTTTTAAAATTCTCCATGTCTGTCTCTCTGTTTTTCTGTTAAATCTAGGCAACAAGAAGACATTCTTTCTCCTCTGGAATTTAAAAGATTGATTTTAAAATGTCTGACTGTCGACTCCTGACAAAATGGAGTTCCCTAGCCCACCTATTTATCTAGCATTTATGTTAGACAACATTTTTAGTTTTGTTCTGAGTGTGCTCCTTTCCATATACTTCCAAGAACATGTCTTGGGACAGAGCATCACAACAAACAGACTGTTTGCACATTTTTAAATATGGAAGAACTGTCTATTCGCTATGGACTGGCATAGCAGCCTGTAGCATATGACTAAGGCTAAGTGCTAATGCAAAGTCACTGTGGTGGTTTGAATGGGAACAGCCCCCATAGGCTCAAACATGTGAATGCTTGGTTCCCAGTGGGTAGAACTGTTTGGGAAGGATTAGAAGGTGTGGCCTTATTGGAGGAGGTGTGCCACTAGGGGGCTGGTCTTTGAGGCTTCAAAAGCCCATGCCATTCCAAGTTTGCTTTCTCTGCCTCATGCTGTGGATACAGATGTGAGCTCTCAGCCACTGCTCCAGTACCATGCCTGCCTGCCTGCTGCCATGCTCCCTACCATGATGGTCACGGACTCTGGAACCATGAGCTTCAAATCAAGTGCTTTCTTTTATAAATTGTGTTGGCTTTGGTGTTTTATTAAATTTATTAAAGGAATAACTAAGACAATGACAGAAGTGAAATACAGTATAGTGTCATGTTAATGGTAAATCCATATATACACCAGCACACAAGAGACCTGCCCCTCAGGGACATTAGATCTAGGATTCCTTCTCTAACAGCAAACTCTAAGGATGCTTAAGTGCTTTATATAACTTGACATGGGGTTTGTGTATAACCTATGATTTTTATCTGGCATATTTTAAATTATGTCTAAGTTATCTATAAAATCAAATACAATATATATTATATATAATTGGTTGCTATTCTGTACCATTCAGGAAGTAGTGGCTATGGGAAAAGTATGAATATATTAAGTGTGAATACAGTATTTTTCCCAAATATTTCCAATTCTTGTTCTGTGGAATCCATGAAAGGAGACCCCACAGATATGGGCATGTGCTGTAGCTAATCTTCATTTTTTCACTTATTTGGATTTAGAATCACCTAGGAGATACATTTCTGGATGCATCTGTGAGAGTTTAATGGAGGAGGGATGACCTACCTTCCCTGGACTGGAGTCCAGGCCTGAATATATCAAAGAGAGCTAAGGTAGCTGCAGCTATCATCCGTCTCTGCTACCTGACTGCAGATGCATTGTGGGTAGCTGCCCCAAGTGCCTGCCTCCATGCCTTCCCAACATAATAGACTGTACCCTTGTATTGTGAGCCAAACACACCCTGCCTACCTAAGCTGCTTTCATTCCTAGTGCTGGTGGCGTGTGTCTGTGCATACTCTTATGTCTGTGTGTTCTTGTGGTTGCATGTCTGTGTGTACATGCCAGTTCAAATAACCATGCTACTCTCTCACTCATGTCCCTGCCTCCCTCTCTCATGAAGTGTCCTGCTCGTTTCTCATAGGCACTAGGTTGCATTCATGTTCCTTAGACTCAGTGGGACATTTCCAACCCACTGTGTAGGCTAAGTAGAAAGTTATTCTATAATTGTGTATAGAGAAAAAAAAAAGAAAGAACCTTGCCATTATTTGAAACAAAGCCAATTATTACTTTTAAAAAGCTACCTGCTTTCAATTAAGCAGGAAATTATCTAAGAAGCCACTTAATTTGCTTTGGTCTGTGGTCCCTCAACTGCTTTATGCTGAGTGGAGCATGAAATTAAATATGTAACAACTATCCTAATGGTTATGTTTTGGAATGCCAGCAGTTTGGAATCTTAGGTATACCAAATGGTGACAGCCGCAGAAACTGACAGGTCAAAGAATGTGCATCAAATCTGAGAGAAAAAGAAAACGTTACTAATGTCTTCTGTGTATTTTATTGGAAAATTTTAATTTACAAACCTTTAAGTTTTGGATACAATTTATTTAGATGATGAAACCAGCAGGGCAGGTATAGAAAAATCTCTCAAACTTAGAATGAAATTGCTACTTTTGGCTATGGGAAATTATACATGATTTTATTGGATCCAAATGTAAAGGAGATTATGCAACGGGATAAAATATGAGTAAGTTCTAGAGGATTTCTACCATTGCTTGAAGATGCATCAGGCTCATCCTTTGTTGGAGGAGTATGCCTTTGTTTAGAGCGAGAACACATACCGTTTGCAGCCAAGGAACTGTTTATAACGACATATAAGGGCACTAGCTTATGCAGGAGATTTTAGAAGCATTGCTGAAATGACACTTCAATCAGTCCTTAACAATGTTGTAAATGCTAGACGGCTCTCAGAGCCTCTTATTTATTTAAAACATTTTTTACAATCTAAAAACCATTTTTATACTAGACAAGTCTTTTCAAACACTAACAATGTTAGGGATAAACATCATAAAAATCTGTAGAAATGTGAGTGAAAATATCCTTGCTTCTATAGTTACTATAAAACCATTGTTTTTTTTTTTATTTCTTTTCAAAATTAAGAATACCCCACTGCACAGTTTTACCAGAAGTTTTAACAAATGGCTTTTTAAAATTTGGCTAGATTTCTTTTCCTCCACATGTGAGTTAGGGTGAGTCTGAGGTGGGATAACTTTCAAGATTACAGGTTTACACAGTTGCATCTTTAGTCGATGTTAAATGTTCAGTATTGGGGCTGATGAGATGGTATAATGGATAAAGGGACTTGCTACTGAGTCTGATGACCTGAGTTCCATTCCCTGGACCCACGTGGTGGAAGAAGAGAACTGAGTCTAGCAAGTTGTTGCATGTGTACACAGTCATACACAATAAATAAATGAAGGTTAAAAAATTCTAAAAGCGTTTGGCATTTTCATTTCTATGGAATTTGTCCATACTGCATATATTATTAAAATATTTTCCATCTTTATAAAACTATTATCTTTAAATTTTTTCTAGGAAGCTACAAAAATACATAGCATGCAACTTATGGGCTTCGGATATTTTTCTATGGCAAGAAATTCTCTATTTTTGTCTTTATGTTTTAGTTATTTATAATCGTGGTGAAATCCCAGACCACATTGACACAGAATCCTTGAAGGATGGTCTGAGTGTTTGCAGGAGAACTACAATCTCTCAGCTAGAGTCCTATAAACTGTGACAGTATTCAACATGCACACTAGGAACAATGATGACAGAGAATATGGTTTGAGATAAGGTAAGATGACATTTGGGAAAGTCACTGAGACACAGGAGGGTCTCACCATCATGGCTTAACTGCTTAGTGCATTGGTGAATCTTGTCATCTGTTCCAGTTGTCCTGACATGGCAGACCCTATGGCAATCAATTCACATTGGTTGTCCTGTTTAATCATCTCAACAGCTAGATGAAATTGGTCCCCCTGTTATCATCCTATCTCACATTCAAGGGAAGCAGAGCCCAGGCCTGGGAGGTGCTCCTTACAACTGAGGTCAGACCAAACAGGCTAGGATGGTGCTTTGTGTTTGAGAAAGCTATCCCCTGAAACTTGGCCCAAAGTTTTCCTGACTGATGGGGCTCGCTTTTTTTGCTGTTTTGTTTTGTTTTTTTAATGGTCCCACAAAGCACAGCTTCTCTCTAACCATGTGACTTAGCATCGGATATTTGTTATCAATTGAAGGGCAGACTTCAGAACACAGAATTGTTCTTAGCATACACAACTGTTTCTGCATTGAAAGATATTTTAGAACAGCCCAATTGCATGTATTAAATAAGCACTAAAATGAAAACTTAAAGATAAAAATTAGTGTGTTTCTATAGCCTGGGGGTACAATTTACATATATAGGGGGGGTAAAAATTTCAAGTTAATGAGTGGGGGTTTGTGCACATGGAGTCCATTAGTGCTAATGAATAATATGTGCATGGTGTAATAGATGGTAGTGCTAAGCACATGCTACTCCCTTCCAGGGAGCAGATCTGTATATTATAATTTGTACATGTGATATCACACCTATGAAATCAAGAAAATGAGTTAATTACATTCATAAATGTTTGGAATATTTGATGCTAAAGATGCTTATATATTTGTTTCTATCATGGAATTTATTCATACTTACATATATTATTAAAATATTTTCCACCTTTACAAAACTATTACCATTAAAAACTCTCTGGGGATCTATAAAAATCAACACCATGGGAACTTATCTCATGAGCTAACCAATTCTGGGGCTGGAGAGATGGCTTAGTAGTTAAGAATATTACTGTTCTTGCAGAGGACCTTGATTCAGTTTGCAGCACCCACATCAGACAGCTCACAATCACCTGTAACTTCAGTTTCTGGGGATCTGATGCTCTTTGGCCTGTGGGAATCTGCATGCATGTGGTGCACATAAACCCACACAGGTATACATGCATCCACAGGAGAATTTAACCCATTTTGTAGGAAACACTTAGGGACAGGACAATGTTTCAATAAAAAAAATTATTGCATACTTAAAAAAATTGAAAGAAGGGATTTTATTGAAAAGAGTGAATCTGAGGACCTGAGAAATTTGGAACCCTGAAATTCACAGGTATCATATGAAATTTTGCTAAATATTCTTTCTTCCCTGAGAGCCTAGCAGAGCCTCAGAGTAATTTTACTTATCATTTGTTTTTTTTTTTTTTTTTTTTTTTTTTTTTTCTGAGACAGGGTTTCTCTGTGTAGCTTTGCGCCTCTCCTGGAACTCACTTGGTAGCCCAGGCTGGCCTCGAACTCACAGAGATCCGCCTGGCTCTGCCTCCCGAGTGCTGGGATTAAAGGCATGCGCCACCACCGCCCGGCCTTATCATTTGTTTTAAGGAAAGCCGTCTGGAAAACAGAATTAGAAAATGTTTAGTTTCCAAAAAATAGTAACTGGTTCTCAAATTGATACAGTGTACCAGGATTTCCAGAATATAATAATAATAAAATAAAAATTGGCCAATATTCAGTTTTTTCCTATCAGCCTGGATTGCTGTCTGACCTAGGGTTTCAGACCCTTGCTTGGGCTGTGCCTGATGTCCCCTGGCTGCTAGGTAAGATAAAGAAAGTAGCACCCCAGCCACTCTCTGATGGATTTCTGTATAAGACTTCTCATCAGGCTTTCTCACTCTCCCCCACCCCCATCTCTTTCTGTTTCTCTCTCATACATTCCTTTCTTTTTTGTTGTTGTTCTAATTTGCGATACTTAGAGTAATGAGCAACTTTAAGTATGATATGTATGTGCATTTCAAATTTGCATGCTCATTGAGCACCTGCATCAAGAGCAAACTCATCTTGAGAAACTGATAAGAAAACACACACACACACACACACACACACACACACACACACACACACTCAAATGTACCTGAAGCCTTGCATTTCCAAATTGCAATTATGGTGCCAGTCTCTCAATTTTATTTATATTTTGTCCTTGCCAACCTGTGAGTGTTGACCTTCTGTAATTAGTAGAATGAGATATGCAGTTCTCATAGTAGTTCACAAAAGGAGTGTCTCTGCACAGTCTCAGAGACCAATATCACTATGGACATCTGGAATGGTTACCAGACATTTTTCTTATCTAATGTTTTATGGCTAGAGACATTTTGTTTTGCTGCATTATGCTCTGTTGTGTCCCAGTTTCTTTCCAGAGAAAGAGAGAGATTTATTGTTTATTTACTTATGTGTTTTTGTGTGTGCACTCACATGAGTACAATACTTGTGAGGCTGGAAGAGGGTGTCAGATCTTCTGGAGTGGGATATAGGTGGTAGTTAGCTGCCCCATGTGGGTACTAAATTTGGTCCTCTGAAAAAGCAGCAAGTGCTCTTAACTGTTGAACAATCTCTCCAGCCCCATACTTCAGTTTCTTATGTATAAAATGGGTAGACAAATATCTGTGTCTTTGCAATGTATACAAAAATATTTATTGTTGTGAGATATTTGTACACCACGAAGAAGTATTGTTGTGATTAGTGTAATAAAAAGCTGAATGGCCAATAGCTAGGCAGGAGAGATAGGCAGGCCTTTGGGCCAGAGAGGAGAGGATACACAAGATGCATGGAAGAAGTAAGGAGACACAAGAAGACACAGGAGGTGTAAGTTGGAAGAGGTAACACCATGTGGCAGAACAAAAATTAATATAAATGAGTTTATTTAAGTTATGAAAGCTAGTTGAGACAAGCCTAAGCTAAAAGTTGAGGTTCACACTTGGTAAAAAGTCTCCACATCTTTATTAGGGAGCTGGTGGTACAGAGAAAGACTTGCTACATATGGCACCAGATTTGGGGTGCATATTTCCACATAGGGCCTGAGAAAGCTTTGAAAATAAAATAAAATAAAGGTTTCAAACACACAAACATGAAGCCAAACACAGTTTCCTAGTCCTGTAGTCTCTCAGATGGGCCGGTGCTCATTGGCCTACAGATTCACAGCTCCCAGGGATTGACTGTGTGCTTGAGCCAGCAAGTGCTGGGCATTAAGCTGAGCAGCAAAGCAGCTAACCTGGTAGTTTAAGGTTTGTCTCACACAGTCAGAGAACGCTGCAGACATTAAATAAAGTCAGGTCCAGACACAGAAAACCTATAAAAAGCTACAGTATGCTTAGATGCTAAAGAAAGAAAAGAAAATGAGTATAGACAGTCATAGAAAAAATAAATAGTTTAAAAATAATAGTAAAGTCTTTAAAGAGAGAGTAAAGTAATATAAAAGGAAAAAGTCATGTAAAGAGGGGAAATACACAGGGTGTCTGGATCCTGTATGGTGCTTTGTTGACTTTAAATTTTTTAAATGCTAATGTGTAAAAAAAAACAACAGCTGCTGAAAGACACTGGATTATGAAAACTGCTAAATTAAGCCAACCTATATATTTTAAGAATGTCTTAACTTCAAAATGAAAGTCAGAAAATCTGTTGCATTGAGGTTATGCCTTTGTTTCCACAGGGAACAAAAAGTTATGGTTCTCTTCAAAATTAATGAAGATCAGATTTGATTAGGGGAGACCTCCTGAAAATCTGGGCTACAGACATTTAAAAAAACCAACAAAAACCAAGATTCCATCGCACCAAGACTTGACAACAGCTAGCTCTCCCACGTCTTGACCATTATCCCAATTTTCTCAGTGTCCCTTAAAGATTCCAGCACCCCCAGACAACAGGAAGCAGTCTAGAGAACATGACACCCACATTTCCTAGAGGTGGGGTAGATGGTTTTTGGTCATTCAGTGGGTTATGGATGTCTGTCATCATTTAGGGGTGTTGGTTACAAGTTGTTATTGGTCTTGGTCAGAAAAAAAGCTGAACAAAGGAGATTAGATTCAAGAATCTCTTTCTGAAGGGAAAAAGAGAGGATATAGAAATGACTGGATAAAAGGGTAGATGGTTGAGTCTGCTTTAAACTAAAAAGCAACTACTAGTCTTAAATATTTTGATACAAATTTGAGATTATTTTTGTTATACTGTATGCATATTTCTACTCTTGTTTAAGGTATTGTACCTATGCAACTCATTTAAAAATATAATGTATAATTAAGAAATATAACAATCAAACTTGTAGTCATATCAGGTATGTTTTCAAGGTTAAACAGATATATTTTAGATAGATGGGTGATCTTCAAATGCTTCAGAGACCTACAGAGTATGACATTTAAGATGTTTAATAGCCTAAGACATTTCATGACAGTGAGATAGTCTTATCCTTGCAGCACTAATCTACTTCATAAAAGGATGATGAGCATTCAAGAACCTCCATATGGAGTTTGCTTTTATTGTAGCAAAGTTAGCCACTGGGCAAGTAACTGCCCTTGCCTCAACTGCTGACAGTATGCTGTCCAAACTGGACAAACCAAAAAAAAAAAATGACTGCTGAACTTTGCCAAGACAAGGTAGGACAGTTGTTCAAAATTCCTACTTCACAGAAAAGTCTGTCAGATATTCTAGGCCTATAGGCTGAAGATGGATGCCCCAATGTTGCAGAGGAACCTTGGGTGACAGGCAGCCAGCTGTTTCTGTCATTTCTTAGTTTTGGAAGTTGCTTGCTCTGCACTTCCTGTTTAATCAAGTAATATTATGTCTTTCCTGGGTCTCTGATCAGGTTGAAGATTAGAGAGTTATAGTTAGTTTTCTGTAGTTTTGATAGAGAGTAAATCAGGTACAAAACTTTGGACTTACCAAGATGGGATACATAATGGAGTATTTTCTTTGAGTTTTCCAATACTAATGAACTGGAAATTGTGAATATAATTCTTACTTGATAATTGTCCTTATTGTATATAGTTTTATTGTGTTAGAGTTAAAACATACCCTTTTTATTTAGACAAAAAAGGGGGAAATGTGGGATATTTTTACACTGTGATGATGTATTGCTGTGATTGGTGTAATAAAAACCTGAACAGCTAATAGCTAGGCAGGAGAGATAGGTGGGACTTTTGGGCAGATAGAGGAGAGGATAATCAGGGTGTGCAGGAGAAGTGAGGAAACACAGAGAGGAAACACAGGAGGTGCAAGATGGGAGAGAGGTAATGCCATGTGGCAGAATGTAGATTAATATAAATGGGTTTAAGTTATTTAAATTTAAGTTATAAGAGCTAGTTGAGACAAGCGTAAGTTAGAGGCCAAGCTTTCATAATTAATAAAAAGTCCCCAGGTCTTTATTTGGGAGCTGGCAGTACAGAGAAAGACTTGCTATACTTTACAAAGAAAAATATTATAATTTAAAAACAGTAATCTCTTTAACAAAGTGAAGCACTATGAAATAGCAAGTTACCATTATAAAATGATTATATGAATTATTAAGATAATATTCACTCAAAAGAACCTATGGTAAGACTCTGTTGCTTAAAAAAAAAAGACTCGGTTGCTGAAGACACCACATACTTTATTCAAAGGATGTGGAGAAATCAAGTTGGTACTAACCTTGATACTAACCAGGGACCTTCTTCCCTGCTGGTTATCTTTCACAGTATTGGAAGATGCTATCTAGATACTGGGGGAGAAAAGTCGTCAACAGTCTTACTCAGATGTGAACACTGAGCTACAGTAGTAACTCAAATGACAAGATATACCCATGTGTGAATGTTATAGGGGTAGCCAACCAACTTTTGATTGGATTTAAGACTCAACCCATAGTAGGAAATGCATACCTGGTATGTTAAATCTGCCTGAGAACCCCTGGTTAGTCTTCATTAGCTTCATCTGTCACTTAAGACAGCTTAGAGCCATCTGGAGGAGTCTCAGTTGAGGGGTTGGCTAGATCAGATTGGTCTGTGAGATATTGTCTTAATGATTGATGCTGAGAGAGGGGTCAGCTCCCTGAGTTACCATCCTTAAGCAGGTGAGCCTGAGATGTATAAGAAAGCTAGCAGAGCATGAGCCACAAAGTAAGCCAGTAAGCAGTTTCCATCCCCTCACTCCCCACCCCTTGTTTCTGCTTCACGTTCCTTGAGTTGCTACCCCGACTTCTCTCAATGATGAATTGAGACCTGGAAGTGTAAGCTGAATAAACCTTCTCCTCCCTAAGTTGCTTTTAATTAGAGTGTTTTATCACACCAATAGAAAGCTAACTAGAAGAGCAAGAGAAATAATAACCCCCCGCCCCCGTCCAGGGACGTGAAGCTACTACTATTGTTTTACTAAATGAGCAGAAGATCACATTTCTGTTTAAATCCATGTCTTTCTACCCATAGATTAGTGCAGCTTTCAGACCTCATCAGAGAGTGTCTTTGTGCAATGGGTGTGGTTAACACAGGTCAAAGTGCAGAGAATGAGCGTGTCTGCAAAGTTCTCAGCCACAAATTAGACTTGCACATCACATCCCCTCCCTACAGGGCTCAGGAACCATTTAGGAAGAGGGGTTAGAAAGATTCTGAGAGCCAGAGGTCTGAAAGACTGGAGTGAAGCAGTGTCTGAGGGACATGACAGGACCACTGTGCTCATGAACTGCCAAGCAGCTATTGTTGCCTGCACGGGATCCAGCCAGTCAACAACATTCTGGCACTGATAGAGGGGGCTCACAGGCCCCACCTCTAGCTGAGGAACTACTGATAGTTGATGTCCTCTGGAGGACGTAGTCAGTTTTCTCTAAGAGTGTGGTCCTTGGTAGCTGTACCATGCTCCAGTGGGTGCCCCACACCCACGAGTATATGGGAAGCACAAAGTAGACCCGGGGATTACAAAACAACAGAAAAGGGGACATGAATCAGTGATGGGGAGTGGGTGGGTTTGGGAGGGGTTAAGGGGATGAGTAGGGGGTGAGTATGAGCAAAGTACATTGTTTGTGTGTATGAAGTTCTTAATTTAAAATATATTAAAAGTGGGCCTATGATCAAATGTTACTCCAGGCTCTTAACTGATCCTCTATTCATATCTGTTAGCACCAGCATGGCCTGGTCAGGGCTTAGTAAGCATGTCTTGAATGAATAGCAGAAACAATGAAAAGAACATGATTTTCCCCCTCAATTTTCACTTTTGGCATTAGAGTGAAGTCTATGGGAAAGGGATGGGAGTCTAGCAAGTATACTAATGGTCCCTTTGGCATTATTTGTTGCTTATAACATTCTGACCAACTGAGACTGACAGTGAGCAAAGACTCTTGCTTAGTTCAAGACCCCATGTAAGTCTATAGTCTCTCTCTGTTCTCTGCCTTGCCATGCCGGCTCTCCCTCTCTCATAGACTCTGAGACAAATATTCACGAATATGCATGTGTCTGAGTACATATGTGCATATATTTATGGAGAAAGAGAGACAGACAGAGAGAGAGAGAGACAGACAGAGACTTTATATCTTCACAGTTTGTATTTACTGCACTTTATTTATTGTGAAATATTCGCTAATGCCCGCGTTTTGTTTCACTTTTCAGATTTAGATCTACATCTCCTCTGGGGCAGGTTTTCCTGTGTTAGGTTAGGTAAGAATAAAAACTGTTTCTTTATTGATTATCCAACTGACAAAGAACCATTTGTAGAAAATCCTTATTCCCACACTGCATTATAGTGTGTGGTCTGTCATGAACCAAATGATCTCATATGTGTTTCTGGACTCAATCCCAATCCATTGATCTATTGCTCAATTTTTATGATATTTTATTCTCTATTACTTAATATAGTCTTGTAATGTCCTGCTATCAAGAGTACAAGCTTTCTTCACTATGGAGCAACAGATTATTTGATTTATCTTTGATCTTTTACATTTCATAAATTCATTTATGAATTTCAAGACATAAAATTTGAAAGATATGAAATTAGAATTGTGTTCATCTACAGTTAAATTTGTAAACACCCTTAGTTTTATAATATTGAACTTTTTAGTTCATGAATATGGTACAACTGCATTTATTTATATCTTTTAATATTTTCCTCAAAATAGTTTGTTATTTTTTTTTGAAGAGATCTTACAGATTTTTGTGATGTCATACTTAGGTATCAAATTTTCAAAATATTGTTTTTGAAGGTGTTTTTGATATAATAACTTGACTAGACTTGAAAACAAGGAACTGGGAATGTTTTTTGTGGGACAAAGTATTATGACCAAATTTGGCCTTGACCTTGCTATGCCGCTGGCCTGGTGCTGGGATCACAGGTGTGCACCAGCACCTCTAGTTTATGCACTGCTCAGCATATAACTCAGGGCTTTGCATATGCCAGACAAGCACTCTACCAACTGCACTGCACCCAGTCCAGAGGTTTCTTAAATGATGTGTTGTCCACTAATTTTACAGTAACCAAGCTGGGAGCTCTGTAAAGCATTTCTCCCATGGTTCTTTATAACTGTTTCTTAGTATGAACATGGAAGATCCATTATAAGAAGTTTATATTGACTATTTGATACCAAGAATCAGCTATTCGATCATGTGTGGATCTAGGTCTTTCTGGGAAGGTGTTTTACATATCAGAGCCTCTCATTCCTCTATCCTCCATAAGAGAGTTCACCATAGATTATCTGTATGGACCTTAATGACTAGATGGAAAGCCTTCAAGCCTGAAGACTTGAGTCCAGTCCCCAGGATTTACAGTGGAAGGAGAGAACTGACTCCTGCAAGTCTCCTCTGCCTCATGTGATCCATGGCATGAGCTCTCTTATAAACACATAATACACACAAATAAAACAAAAGAATAAAAATTTAGTTAAAAAAAGTTTCAAGAAATAAGAAACCTTGAACTCAACGATCCAATGACAGTCAAGGTAAACTGTGGTGGTAGAGAGAGCATGAGGCCAGCGGGAGCTGCAGAAGCTCCAACTCTGCCTTTGTGTGTGGTAGGAAGAATTCTATCTCTTTCAATGTGTTTCAGACATGAGGCGTTTTCTCGGAAGAAACATTTAACTAACTAATGTATGTTTTTGCTGGTTTTGGTTTTTGTAGAAGGCTGTGTTTGTATCTTCACACCTCACAGTGGTCTAGGGAAGTAGGGCTGTTATTTACATTTTTCAAATAAACTATTTAAGCCTGAGATGCCTATGGAGGCTGAGAGGTGCATGTCTTGAATATTTCTCAAGTTTATATTATGAGGAAATAACGAATGTGTATATTTCCAAAACACATTTTTGTGAGGTCTTTTTCTCATGTGATTATCAAATTATATTTTGAGGTAGACAGGACAGTGTTATGATAGTAAATGTGTCCAAGTGAGGAAACAGGTTCCAGGTTGAATTTCATCACTGTTTAGACACAGCAGCCAGAAGCACTGGGCCCCAGCCATTGATGCCTCGGCCAGTGCAGAATCACCTACACAATGCACACCTCACTTTCTTGTCTGCACGGTCCCTCTTCCCATGGCTTCTACATTGTCAGTCTGGGGGAAGAGATGCCCAGATAAGATGCAATCTCGCTGTGTTCTTGAGGTTATTACCAGAAGAGATTAGGATTTGGATGAGTTGATAAAGCAGAGGATTGCCTTCCCCAATATGGGTGGACACCAGCCAGTGTATGGAGAATACAGATAGAACAAAAGGTGGGAGGAAGATTCCTTCTTTCTTCTTGAGCTGAGATAGCCACCTCTGTCTTGGGACATCTGAGTTCCTGGTTGCTAGACCTCTGTTCTCAAGGACTCACAGTTCCAACTTCTTTTGTCTCATAGATTGCATGTGGCAGATTGTGGGACTTGACATCTTCTGCCATTGTGTGAGTCAGTTCCCATCACAAGACTTTTGATTTATCATCTATCTATCTAATCTATCTGTCTGTCTGTCTCTCCCTCTCCCCCCCTCTACCTACCTATCTACCTATTTTCTATCTATCTATTTATTTATCTATCTGTCTATTTATCTATCCATCAGTCATCTAGCTATATGTTATTTATAATCATATAATTATCTACATATCTTTTTATCATCTCATTATCTATGTATCTTTGTGTCATCTATCTTTCTATGTAATCTGTATATTATCTATTTATATCCATATCTATTAATCATCTATCTAAATATATTATCTACTAAGCACATATTTGTGTCTTTGAATCTATCATCAGTTGCCTAGTTGTTTATGTATCTTTGTGTCATCATCTATCTTTCTATGTGTTCTATGTATAATTTTCCATCATCTATCCACCATCTAGCTATCTTCTGTAATCTATGTATCTCTATTTCCATGTATTAATCTATCATCTATTGCATAGTAATTAATTAATCAATCATCTGTCTATCTTATTGATTATATTTCTCTGTGACAAGTGACTAATACATGCTCCTAATTCCACCTTCTGAGCCCAGCTGTCAGGCTTCTGGGGTTTTTTGATCTCTGTTCTGAAGGTCGCCACAGCTGGAGATGGGCTGCATCTGTAGGACTCACATGCACCTAGAACGGCTGAAGGAGCAGCTTGCTGGACCCTATCTGTGGAAATAATAACTCTTTCCCTGGCAGGCAGGGAATGTACATTTGTAAGTGAAGTTATAACTGGTTAGAGTCTCTAGATGAAAGGAACCCAGCTCTCAGCTTCAGTACAGACATTTCTCAGTCTGACAGAGGCTCTGGCCTTCCTCTGAGATAGAGCTACCTGCTGAACACTGTTCTTAAGCATCTTCCTGACTTCCCTCCACCTATGGGGAATGAAGAAGTAGTGGTAACAGCTATTGCTGGTTGGGAGATGGCTCAGAGAGGGAGTCTCGGGTCTATACTGCCTCATTAAGATGTCTGAAGCTATGTCCAAATGACAAAAGGGAAATATGAGGCCAGACAGGATAGATGGAAGAGTGTAATTCTCTGTATGGAAATGAGCCTGAGCAGAGCCTGGGCATGCATGTGGACATGTGAATGGTTGACACTGTTAAGTGCCTTTACTTTCAGCTAAAGCAAGGGAGAGGCCACTTAATACTGAACTTGGAAACTATTTTCGAGCCATGGATAATGCCACCACTGAACTTTCCTAGGGAGGAAGCTGAGTCCTCCCTCTTTCTATTAATTAACCTTGCAGGAGGCTTTGCCTCACACTTAGACTCTCCCAAGGTATCTGCCCTAAGGGGAGGAAAGCACTTTTTAAGCTTAGTGTTTAAAGGACTTCAGCTCAGAGCAACTGGGTTAACAGAGAACCTTGGGCTGTTGTGAGTCTACCCAAAGGAGAGGTCATTAAAATTCTAAGAGCTTTGGGCCTTTGGGGAAAGCATCTCATTCAAATGAAGCACTTGGCCATTTTTCTTGACAGATGCTGATGGCTGATAACAAATGCATATAGTATATAATACAAATGATGGATAATTACAAAATACTTAACAAAATATGCTATATAATATAGAGTCATGATCAGAAAAGTATCAGGTAAGACTTGAGTAGTTGCAGTGAATATTTGACCAGAGCATTTGTTCTGATATTAATGCCATCACTGAAAGACATATTCACAGTGTGGTCACATATCAGTTACTTTACATCGTTTTGGTATGGACCTGTGGGGGATGTGGTCAAGGGGAACTTATCATACAGTTTAAAAATTCTAGATAAAGTCATGTGAAAGACACTGTTTACCATTTGTAAGTGTCCCATGAAGTACCAGGAATGTTCTTCTTGGACTTTTTATTGGCATGTACCAAATCTATCAAATATTAGATATTATGTGTGAGGATATCTGATGCTGCTATTACTTATTTGATGAAATAATTGCTTGTATTCTAGGGAGTGGTTCAATGAATGTGTTATATAATGCACACCTCTGAAGTTGAGTTAGATATGGTATGATATAATCTTTACTGCAAAAAATTACTTTTGCTGTCTTGTATTTTTGTCAGTAAAATGTCTTTGGAGAAATGCATGGCTGGATCAATAACTGTTACCCCTCAGGGATTTTCTAGCAGTACCCCCCCATAAATCCATACATTTTTGAAAAGCACAAATATCTTTTTTAGTAATTCAAAAATGTTTTGCAGGCACTTATTTATAGTCAGAGTCTGTTATCTTACATGAACATTCTCGCTGAACATGCACCGGGCATATTTCTTGTATTTTGGGCTGTCAGTATGAAGTGTACTTACATTTTCCTACTGCATCGGTTTTCTTTGTTCAATTTTCAACACATTTCATATGCTTTGATAACAGATAATGCCTTACTCTGCAATTACTTGCAAGAAAATGACTTCTGTGGTTTTGTACTTTCAACTCATATTAAAAATACTCTAATAAGCTTGTTGTCACAGGAAGCTCTCTTTGTGTCAAAGGCAGCGCACCATCGAAGGACTGTAAGATGACGGTTGCGTTCCTGAACACTGCTGGTATTTAGGTGTTGAATTACCTGCACAGTGCAGAAGCATCCTGGGCTATTGTTGTCTTTCTCAAGCCTTTGTAGAAGTCCAACTACCTGCAGGTCAGAAAGCATCGTAGGGTGTGGAAAGGTCCTCCACAGTCAGGAAAACTTAAAGAACATGCTTGACATGGTGGCATGGAAGAAACTTCCAGGCATGAGGAGCTAACTCACTTGTGATGCCTTTCCTGGAAGAGTGTCTGTATATGTCCCCCATGTTCCTGTCTGTATGCTGAAAGCCAACATTATATAAACAAAATGTCCTCATAAAAACATAGGGATTATAGGATGGATGGAAAATAAAAGGAAGTCAATAGTCCATTTATGGGCTACCACTGTCAACATTTTTATGTGTCTTATGATCTCCTGTTCATATTTAGAAATCATTGAGATATGTACGTATCATTTTGTGCCCTTTAAAAGTGTTTCTCATGATCATTTGTTATTTATTTTTATGGTCATAACTGACCACACAGACGCCCGTAAGCAGATTCTTGGAGGTTAGTCTTGGCAGCAACAAGCTACATGCACGTTTACTTTTCTTTTAAAAACATTTTGTTACATTCACTTATTTATTTGGGGAGATGTAGGAGAGCTAGGGTGCACGTGTTCAGTTTAGAAGACTGATTGCAGGAGTCAATGCCACCCTTTCAGTGTGTGGGTCCCAGGCTTTGAAGTCAGGTCATCAGGCTTGACAGCAAATGCCTCTAACCACTGAAAAATTCTAGTAACTAGAAACACCTGAGCCACAACACAGTAGAGACTGATGAATGCTACTGTAAGACGTTGCTGTATCCTCCAAGAATTCATTTTCTTCTTTTCATTTCATTTGTTTATATTGATAACCTTTTTTTGGTATGTTTGTATCTACATGGTGTGTGTGTGTGTGTGTGTGTGTGTGTGTGTGTGTGTGTGTGTGTGTGTATATATGCGTGCACGTGTGCATGTTCCTATAGTTATGTGTACATGCCAGTGCATATCCACACTGTATGAGGAGGCCAGACATCAACATCTATCACTCCCCGCCATGTATTTTGAGACAGGGTTCTCTTACTGAACTCAGAGCTCACTGATTCAGCTAGGCTGGTCGCTCAGTGAGCTGGAGTTATAGGTGTGTGCCCTCGTTCTGGGCCTTTATGTAGGTTCTGTGGATCCAAACTCAGAGCCTCATGCTGATGTACAGGTGCCAGACTGGCTGAGCCATCTCTCCAGCGCTCAATAATCCTGTGACAAAACTGTATGGATGAATGGTTATAATAAAAGAGAAGTGAGGCACCAGGGGAGCCTGCAGAACTATTTTGAAGAACCCCGGAACCACAAACTCAAACAACTCAAAGCTGGTTTACTAGGGCTGAAATCTCTTCAGTTTTTTTTAGAGAAAAGTTGTATCTGTTACATAACCCTGACATCCAAACTCAAGGAAGTGTTTTGCATCCTTCAGAAGTTCATAAAGATAAATAAGAGCTTTTGTGAAGAAGAGTTTGAAGAACTCAGTGTATATTGCCAGGTAGCTTTTTCTGTGTTGAGGTTGATGGGCTGTCTGGTTATTTCAATGGTTTTCTAAAAACGACTTACTTTTTATTACATTTACTTATTTATTTGGTGTATGTATGTGTGTGTGTGTGTGTGTGTGTGTGTGTGTGTGTGTGTGTGTGTATGCGCGCGCGCGCTGTTGGATGGCGGAGCTGGAGAAGCGGGGTTTCCCAAGCCCTTTGGAGCCTAGAAGATAAGTGAGTCCTGTGCATCTAGCATTGAACTTTTCATACTGTTTGGTTTTGGCTTTGCTTTGGCCTGATTGGAACTGTGCCCTGGCTCTTCTCTCTTGGGATATGAAGTAGGTAACTTGTTTTTGATTGTACAGGATCCCATAGTTAAGAGACTTTGGATTTTTAAGGAGAACGTGAATATTTAAATCATTGGGAATTTTTAATGACTGTGGGACTTTTAAAGTTAGACTGTGCTTTGTAGTATAATATTCATATGAACATGAGTTCTTGGGGACAAGGTAGGAAAGATATGGCTTAGCAGTGACTTGTTTGTGTGTCAAGCTGACAAGGGGGAGACTTGTGATGGCTAATCTTGGTTGTCAGTTGGACACACTTGGGAAGATGGAATCTCAGCTGTGGAATTGCCTCTGTCAGATGGGTCAGGGGGCAGCCTTGGACATTTCTTACTTGTTCATTGACATGGGAGGGCCAAGCCCACTGTGGGCAGTGCCATTCCTGGGCAGGTGGGTCTGGACTACATAAGAAATGCAGGTAGGGCTGGGGAGATGCTCAGTAGTTCGGAGTACTTGTTACTCTTGCAGAGGACCCAGATTCATTTCCCAGCACCCACATAGTGACTTACAACATCCATAACTCCATTACCAGCAGATCTGATGCCCTCTTTTGAACTCTGTGGGTACTAGGCATACACATAGTACACATACATGCATGCAGGCAAAACATTCATACACATAAATTAAATTAATCTCAAACTATTTTCAAAAGAAAGACAGATGAATGTGAGCCCAGGAAAAAAGCCAATATGCAGCAGTGTTCTTCTGTGGTTTCTGCTCCAGGTTCCTGTTTGAGTTCCTGCCATGACTTTCTTCGACGATAGGCTGTAGTCTGAAGTTGCTTTGTGTCTCTTTGCAGAGAGCCCCTTAATTCTTGTCTCCATTAACCCTGATTTGCTTTTTATCAGCAGAGCATGAATTTTCTGCAGATGATTTTCTTTCAGTATTTTGTGTCTTATTTCTTTCTCTCTTTAACATAAGGTTCTTGAACACATCTATGTTGTTGGAATTTACCAGTTCACTCATTCTTTGTTGCTAAGTACAATTTCACTATATAGATACACCATTGTTAGCTCATTACCTCATCAGTAGATATTTCCAGTCTTTTTCAATTAATATTGTGACTAAAGAACTGAACTTAAGGGCATATCTTTGAGTGGATATGTATTTTCATTTCTCTTGGGTAAGTGCTTAGAAGTAGAATTACAGAACCATACTATAGATATATTATTTAATATTACACAATATATTATATGCAATAATATATTGTGTAATATTAATCATATATAATATATAATATTACATAATATGTATTATATAAAATTATATATATATTACAACTCTGTAATTCCACTTCTAAGCACTTACCCAACAGAAATACGTGTGTGTGTGTGTGTGTGTGTGTGTGTGTGCTATATGTGTGTAGATGCCCACAGGGGTCAGAAGAGGTCATCAAATCCCATGAATTACAGGTCTTGTAAGTTTCCCACTGTAGGTGGTAGGGACTGAACTCAGGTCCTCTGGGAGAGCAGTAAGTGCTCATAACTGCTGAGCCATCTCTCCAGCCTCAGTCAGTGTTTTTCTAATCATAATGGATGGTGAGCACTTTCTTGTGTGTATTTATCTTCCCTAGGTCTTCCTAAAAATGTTTGTGTTTATATTGAATTGTTTGATTTTCTTATGGAGTTATGATAATTTCTAACATAGTCTATGTACAAGTTATTTATAGATACAGGTTTAATAAATGTTTCCTCCCACTGCCAAATTTTAGCAAATGTTCTAAATTTTGATAATGTCCAATCAATGTCTTTGGTAGAGATTTGTTAGTTAAAAATTTTCACTACAGTAAGACTTTTTTCTATGCCTTTTTCTCAAATTTAGTTTTCATACTGTTGATCAATAATATATTTTCAGTTAATCTTTGGATGTCATCTGAGTATCACTTTATATGGATATCCATTTTTTTAATCTCCTGTTGTTGAAAAGCTTTTAATTCTTCCATTACTTACTGCAGTGTGTTTATCAACAAAACCGTTTGTTATATGTGCGTGTCTTTCAAACCTCGGCCGTTCACTTGCTGTCTTGATTACATGGGGTCCCACGTTGGTTACAGCAGATATTATATAAATCTTGAAATCAGGTATTATTGGTCCTATAACTTTATTGTCTTTCTAGATTGTTCTGACTATTTTGAATTTCTGTGTATTTAAGAATGAATTGATGAATAACCTTTAAGAGAGCGCTTTAGCTCTCAGTGTGTAAAGAATTTTTATCTAGAGTGTGTAAAGAACTCTGGATATGTCGAACACATTCATAACAAAAGCAGAACAGAATGGAGATGAATTTCTCTTTAAAGCTCATCCTTTATGTCTTTAGCACATCTGGATTATTTGTGCTAACAAAGATGACCATTAAGGTAGAGAATCTAGGATGTTGTAGGCAATTCTTAAAACATTTAGAAGTGTGCCGGCTGGTGGTGGTGCACACCTTTAATTCCAGCACTCAAGAGGTAGAGGCAAGTGGATCTCTGTGAGTTTGAGGCCAGCCTGATCTACGGAGTGAGTTCCAAGACAGCCAGGGCTGTTACACAGAGAAACCTCGTCTTAAAAAACAAAACAAAACAAAACAAAACAAAAAATTTAGAAATGGCCAGGCGGTGGTGGCGCACGCCTTTAATCCCAGCACTCGGGAGGCAGAGCCAGGCGGATCTCTGTGAGTTCGAGGCCAGCCTGGACTACCAAGTGAGTCCCAGGAAAGGCGCAAAGCTACACAGAGAAACCCTGTCTCGAAAAACCAAAAAAAAAAAAAAAAATTTAGAAATGTAAGTGAACAGTTTAGTTCTTGGAACTGTCCAGGATCTGGTGGATTGTGTTAAATCTGGGCTGCATCTTTCCGAGTAGAAGGCAGATTCAAATTCTGTTTGTCACTGTCCCAACCAGTCGTCAAAGGAGTCCTCCTTGTGTGCGATGTGGAAAGGTCTGCAGTCCTTGCAACTCTGTCATGCTCACGATACTCATTTCCAACTGAGTGTCGAGGGCAGTTTCTGATGGTTTTGCTTTCCTCCGGACAGCTGTCAACCTGGCTCCTCTAAATGGAACCCTTTCTTCCTCACTATAGTCATGCTGCTCCAAGGATCCATATCTGTTCATATACATGTTCATGTGTTTGTGTACATGTATGTGCAGGAGTCATGCATATGTGTACATGTGGAAGCCAGTGGTTGGTGTCCATTGTTTTTCTCAATCACTCTCCACCTTATTTTTTGAGACAGGATCTCTTCACTGATCTCAGATCTCATCAGTTTGGCTAGGCTGGAGTTTTAAGAGTTTCCAGCACAACCTATGTTAGACATTGAGCCCTGTCTTCTTTCAGTATCTTCCTGGCATTAGATACACATTGCAAGCACCAGAGATCATCCTTATTTCCTCCTCGCCAGAGCTGGGATTAGAGATGCACATCACCACGTCTGGCTATGATGTAAGTTCTGGGAATTTAACTCAGGTCTTATGGTGGTTTAAATGAGAATGGGCCCCATGGACTCATATATTTGAATGTTTGTCTTCCAGTAGTGGAACTATTTGGGAAGGATTAGAAGGCATGGCCTTGTTGGAGGAGGTGTGTCACTGGGGGTGGGCTTTGGGTTTCAAAAAGCCCATGCCAGGCCTAGTGTCTTTCTCTGCCTGCAACTTGCAAATCCAATGTGAGCTCTCAGCTACTGTTCCAGCACTATGTCTGCCTGCCTGCCATCATGTTTCCCATTCATGATAATCATGTAAGCAAACCCCCAATTAAATGCTTTCTTTTATAACTTGCCTTGGTCATGGTGTTTCTTTACAGCAATAAACAGTAACTAAGAAAGATCCTCATATTCATGTGGGCAAGAACTTTACTGACTGAGCTGTCTCCTGAGCCCCAGAACATGGGTTGATATCAATCCATACTCTACCTTCAGCTCAGTCCATCTTCAGCGCTTCTGTCTTACTGGATTCTTTGTCAGGGGACAGTGGCTACTAGTTCATTGAGGTTTTCATCTGTGCACTGATTAGAACAAATATTTTCAACATGCCTTGTATTTGTGCACCAGACATTGACAATTAGAAAGCACTCAAACTATTATATTCTGGTTATCGAAAGCTCAAGGCCCTGAAATAGGATGCCTGAGACAATGTATTCCACATCCTAGCATCCTCTAATGATCAATGCATTAATCAGAATCAGTAGTGACAGCATAGTAAATACTTGTCAGAATAAACTTATTAAAAATACATTAGTTCTAAATAAAATCTTGTATTGATTTGTCATTTGTTCTATTAATAGGAAACTTTACACCTGCTCTCAAATCATCTAATCAAAAAATACCTGTTTCCCAGACAGGCTGAAGTTAAATGATTAGTATAATTTCTCTGTGTGGAAGAGAAGGTGATAGCTCATCAGCATGCACAGTTTGGCCTGTCTAACTTCCAGAAAAGCAGTGAAGAGAGCAGATATGGGAGGTAATTGAGGTTCCCGTACAGGGTGGAACATTTATATGAATGGAGGAAGGCAACGTTTCCTTTCTGAGTAAGTGTCAGAGATGCAACATCGAGGCTTTGATACTGCATTCCCTCGGTTTTAGCTCGGTTGTCTTCTCAGAAGCCAAGAAAGCAAGAATCTCTAAGAAATGCATTAAAGTTTTCAGACCCCAGCAGAGACCTATGTAACAATTAACAGTCACCCAGAATGGAAACAGTGACAATCTCACGGTCCAGGGAGGGTTTTTCACAAGGGATTTTGGAATTCAGGAAACTAGCCCTTTAGTCCGACTTTGTTACTGTCTATCATTAACACACTGCAGCAGGAGGTTTTTCAGAAAGTGTGTAAATTGGCTTGGTGGAGAGTCAGTCAGTTAGGTGATAGTTTTCATTTTTAATTAAGCCCTGTCTTACTTTAGTATCTCCCCAGGAGTCTGATACAAGTTGCAATTCATTTTGGGGGCTTAAACCTACTTCCAACATTCCCTCATTAAATTTTAAGTACAGAAAAATCTCTATTTATGTAGCTCTATTTTTTTTTTTTTTTTTTTTTAGCAAGCCTCTACATCAGATCTTAGAATAGTTGGAGAATGATCAGAAGCATGTGAATGTGGAGTTCAGGGCCTTCGCTTTGCCAAGATAGAAACAAGCCTGCCAGATGCTGTCTAGTCTTCTGATGAGTAGCCATCCTTTCTGCACAGCTGCAGCACCTGCTCAGAGCAGCATCTTCAGTGGGAAGTGGAAGTCACCCTTGCTGCTAATCTCTGGCTTGGAGCACAGACACCACAACGATCGCTGGCTGGATCCTGGTGCCTCGGTTCCTGCTTTACTAATAATCCTTTTTACTCAACACTTCTCAAGAAAGAGTTCCTGGTAGACCTATGACCAGAAGCAGAACACCAGCATTCAGGAGTGAGGGACTGCACCACAGGAGGAGAACACAGTGTCTCACCTGGGCCAGCCCCGAACCCTCATTCACGGACACTATTGTGGCTAACATATCTGAATGGATCTGGTTCCAGGCTCTGACTTTCAGATGGCTTCTTTTGCAGTCAGTCTAACCTGCTTGTCGAACTGAAAACAAAGGCAGCCCCCAAACCTAGCCTTCTGCTCCATGCTCATTCCCCTCCGTGGCACTGCATCTGCCTTTGGAACCCTCCCCTCCTCATTCTGTTCAATTTGATAACGCACCAAAAGGAAAGTTCATTTCCTACCTTGGGGAATAAGCCATGGCGATTGGGTAGTTACTGCTGGGTCACTGGAGGAGACTTTTCAGTTGGGGATGATTTATGCAATGAGCTAGAGCTCAGTTTAGGGAGCAGTGCCCGAAGCCTTCTCATGACCTCAAGTTGACCACTGAAATGTCAGGACTTAAAAAGTTCAGAGCCTCTGCAGAGGCACTAAACAAGGGCAGCTGAGGACATGAAGCCTCTTGCTCAGTGAGAATTTTACTTCTATGAGGAAGGCAAAAATCTTCCTTTAGCAACTAGTGTTATTGATTTGTTTGTGTATGTGAAAAACCTCAGTACAGAGTCTTCTAATCTGCTCAGGGTGTGATCTAGGTCATATGGCCACATGACTAGTCACACAATCTAAAGGCTAGAAAAACAATATTCAAATTTTTGTCTTTAGAAAGGTAAGTTTTCTAGTTAGAGTTGACTGTCGACTTGACACAGCATAAAGCCAACCCAGAGGGGAGTCTTAATTGAGATATTACCCAGATGAGATTGGCCTGTGGGTATGTCCATGGGGAATTGTCTTGATTGTTAATTGATATAGGAGAACCAGCCCACTGTGGGTGGCATCATTCCCTAGGTAGGTGGTTCTGGGCTGCTTAAGAAAGCTGAGCTTGTGAGCTGACCAGCAAACAATGTTCTTCCGTGGTTTCTGCTGTACTTCTTAGCTATGAGTGAGTTCCTGTATCAGGAATAATATTGTGTGGATTAGCAAACAGGCCTGGCTTAAAGTTCATACCCTGAGTTCTCTCAATGCTGACCTGTAAGCTGAAATAAACCATTCTCTCCCCTAAGTCACTTTAGTCATGCTATTTATCCACAGAAACAGGATGAAACTAGATAAGCAGGAGGAAGATGAGTAAAGACTGGTGATCATTCCAGACATTAATTAACTTCTCGTTTCTTTATTTATTCAGTGTCCTAGACAGGGGCTCAGAATTTCCAGTGCCTATTCATTAGTTCTTCACATTTACTCCTTATTTTATTGGTTGTACTTTCCTATGTGTTTAGTTGTTTGCTTGGGCATTTGTTCTCCACAGATGGGATAAAGTTCAAGTTTCAGACAGGGGTGTCTGAGACCCTCCATGCTTGTTTTTAGTTCTCCTTTCCAGCCGTCTCCACTTCCACTTCTTCATATGTTCTGGTAAGTTGGCACTCTTGTTGCCTTGATTACAGAGGTAAAGCTTACTCCTCAGTCAAGACCACCTCCGTCTGGGTCTTTTCTGGGAAGTGTTCTTAAAGAAGGTCCCTGAAGGTAGCAATAGCAGAGCACCATCATGGTGATTTGGTGGCAATGACCAAGCATCATCACGATGGTTTGATAGCAAAGGCCGAGCACCATGATGGTGGTTTTCTTACACGCTTGTATGTTCCAATGCCAGAGGACTTCCTATCTGGTACAACAGGTAGACCTGGGAGCAGAGCCTGCAAGGCAAACACACAGTAAGTGTTCAGTGTAACAGACCATAATATTCCTGGGGGAGCAAACCACTGTTTACTACTTCCCCTTGTTTCCCAAACATTCTGAGTCAATGGCCTAAAAAACTCTGTCAGATAAACCAATGCTATTGCTTGATTAACCAAATGTGCCAAGAACCTAGTAATATTGATGGATATCGATGCTGCTGTCACTCCATCCACATGCTGACTACATTTGCTACTGACTGCCCTGTGGAATGCAGTGGCTATCAGTAGCTGTGCATGTTGGTGTGGCTTTCTTCTTTTTCTTTGTCTAATTTCCTCTGCAACAATAGTAGTCATTTCATTTCCCTTCTTGTTCACCTGTTCTTATCTGATTAGTATCGCTACATAGAAGGCCTTTCTATGACTCAGTGGAGCAGGGAAATTCTTGTAATCGAGAAGCGAAGTCCAAATGTCCTAGCATAAACATCATTTTGTCTTCACAGCCATGGTCTCTGGCAGGCAGATTTTGTGTGCCATGTCACAAGGTTTGATTCATTGAAGAATGAAGAATGACTACTTCCTCACAGAATGGACTCTGAGGGCTATTGAGTTCTCTTTAAGCTTCTCAGTTAATTAAAATAATGACAATACCAAATTCAGGTTGCTTAATATATATTAATAGACCTGAAAATTCTCTAGCTTTCTTGGAATAGACATTGCTGGGGAACAGACCATTGGAGACTGCGGTGAGCCAGCAGGCTTGCTTGGTGATAGGAAGAATATCTCTATTCCAAGGGGATTCTCTAAAAAAATGGCAAAAAAAAAAAGAGGAAAAAGTTGAACCTGTAGAAATATATTTATTCTTCTAAAATAGCTTTAAAATTAGATTTGTTCTCTCTCTGTCTCTCTCTGTCTCTCTCTGTCTCTCTCTCTCTCTCTCTCTCTCTCTCTCTCTCTCTCTCTCTCTCTCTGTGTGTGCGTGTGCCACTGTGCACGTGTGGTAGCATGAGGATGACTTGTGAGAGTCGGGTGTCTCTGTTTACCATCAGGGTCCAGGGATTGACCCTAGGTCTTCAGGCTTGATGGTAAGCACCTTTATCTCCTGAGCCGTCTCACTGGCCCTTATTTATTTTAATTATCAGCATGTTTATTCTCAATATACATGTGTGTTTTGGAGCTCAGCCTATGATGCCAGTTTTACACAGGCTAGATACTGTCAGACAGTAACAATGGCAAACCCAGAAAGCCTCACCTGCCTGCTTGACTTAGTTTGGACTGTTTGGGGACAAAATAAGGAAGCAGGTGAAGTTTTGCTGTCCCTTTTTTCTTCAGTAAATACTTATTTAGTGGTTACTGGGGAATTAGTCAGATGTGGGATGGAAGCCATGTGTTGGCTGTGTAGCTCTGGGGATGTTGCTCACCACTTTTAAAGTTTGGTTTAAAACTCAGGTTTCTGAGATACAGCTAACGTACCGTGTATTGTGTGAGTGGATGTGACTGTTGTAAGGTATAGTTATTCCTCTTGTCTCCAACATGGCTCCCCATCTGCATTAGACACAGCCTGGTCCTTGCTCATAAGGTCTGTCATCTGGCTTGAAGAAGAGAACTAAATATGCTGTAAGATGGGATAATTCCAGGGTGATAAATAGGCATAAACCAGACATTATGGGATTAGAAAGTGCGTGCATTTGGAATCTACAGAGACAGTAGAGACGCTTCATGAAGTTGAGGCATCTTTGCTGAACCTCAGGAATAAGTAAGATCTTAATGGAGAGAGGGGACAGGGACCGACCGTTGTTAGAGCCAAACTGCCCCTTCTTTAACCTACAGGCTCTCCATGGTTTCCACTGCATTCCTCTTCCTTTATGCATGCTCCTCAAAGAAGGGTAAGATACGGCTGTCTTCGGAGACTCATCTTGTATCTGCACACTATGTGTAAGTCTTGTGAGGAAGGCACAGCAGAGGCCCTGTGACCCTGAGGAATTGGTGTTTTGTGCTCTGTAATGATCAGGACCTACTGAACTTGAGTAAGACTTAGTCAGCTTGGGGAAAAAGTGTTTCTGTCTAGACAGAAAGACACCAGAGAGGTGTTCCTCTTGACCCTGTCTATAACTTTATTGTAGCTAGAGTTTTCCTGCCTGGCCCACGGTCAGGACAAATCTCTCTCACCCGCCAGTCCCACAGCCTCTCAGACCCGACCAAGTAAACACAGAGACTTATATTAGTTACAAACTGTATGGCCGTGGCAGGCTTCTTGCTAACTGTTCTTATATCTTAAATTAATCCATTTCCATTAATCTATACCTTGCCACATGGCTTGTGGCTTACTAGGATCTTCCCACTCGGCTTGTCACAGTGGCGGCTGGCAGTGTCTCTCTCTCAGCCTTCCACTTCCCAGAATTCTTCTCTTTGTCCCGCCTATACTTCCTGCCTAGCCAATGGCCAATCAGTGATTTATTTACTGACCAATCAGCAACACACTTGACATACAGACCATCCCACAGCACTTTATGTTGGAGAGATAGTTCCCTTTGGAAACATGGAGTTATTAAGAAACTTGGAAAGTTGGCAGAAAAGTTGTGAGGACCTTTTAGCACACTACATAGACAAGTCCTTGATGTGGTCTAGGTGTCCCTTAAGGTCCTGCGCATCTGAGATTGCATCTCAGCTCTGTCTTTTGCCAATGATTGGTCTTGGGCAGGTTGGTAGCCTCTCTGAGTTTAGCACCATCAGTAAAGCATGGACACTAGATCTCCCTATGTCACTGTTGTGGGCATTAGAGGAAACAGCTACCGGACATGTAAAGCCCTGAGATGGGAAGCCATAGAGTCTTAGTTTTTCCTTTTTGTTTTCTGTTTTCCTTATCCTACCATCACTGTGTATTTATATAGAGCAAACACGAGGACTGAGAGGGCAGTTCTATGGCAGAAACTCCTCTAGCATGGACAAAACTTTGTATACAGTCCCCAGAAGAGATTCGGTAAGTGAGAGGTGGGAGGGAGAGAGTGTGTGTGTGGGGGGGGAGGGGTAGATAGATAAGTATTCCAGCAGGTATCAACTATGATAAAAGGCATCCAGAATATTGACTAACAAACACAGCCTTCCAGAGGGTTAGCATGGAGGTAGCCATGGTAACCAAGGGTTGCACCTCCAGCCCCCAAAGAGGTAAAGTTCTGGTAAAGAACAGTGTGGTCAAGGTCCTTATCCTGGCCAGTTCATCTCCCTCATTAGGAGACCCCTGTCCAGTGCTGAAATTGAATAAATGAGCTTCACTAAGTAAGGAGATGTAAGGAAACCTATTCTTAAATGTAAGATTAAGTGGATCTCGTCTCCTAGTGGCATTTTGAAAGAGAAAATTTTGTTTCACAAGGAAAAAAAAAGCATTAAGAATCTTCTGTAGGTTGGAGAAGGTTTTGTGGGAAGGATGGTGGAAACAGGCTTGAGGGGGCAGGGAGTTTACTCAAGGTCACTGGACTCAGAAATTAAACATTTACTTTACCTGGGTATAAGTGGCTCCATCATAGTGGAGTATAATTTCCCGTTTTTAAATTGCTTGTTTAATGGGCCATGGTGAATTGTGCACACTGGCTTTTTCTGGCACAGCTAATGATGTGTTCTTATAGCTCGCCCATGAGTCCCCCCTCACTTCATTATCTCCTGGTTCTCTTGGTCCTCTTTACCCTAGTCTGAAAAAGACAAGTGCACCACTGAGGCAGAGGCACCATGAGGAAGATGGATGTGCACCTAACATGGATCCAGACTTCAGAGGTTCTGTGCATCTAACATGGATCCAGACTTCAGAGGTTCTGTGCACCTAACACGAACCCAGACTTCAGAGGTTCTGTGCACCTAACATGGATCCAGACTTCTGAGGTTCTGTGTACCTAACATGGATCCAGACTTCAGAGGTTCTGTGCACCTAAACATGAATCCGGACTTCAGAGGTTCTGTGCACCTAACACGGATCCAGACTTCAGAGGTTTTGTGCACCTAACACGGACCCAGACTTCAGAGGTTCTGTGCACCTAACACGGATCCGGACTTCAGAGGTTCTGTGCACCTTACACAGATCCAGAATTCAGAGGTTCTGGGTCCTGTCTTGGTTCTCAGTCTTCTTTTCTCAACATGGTGTTTGAGTCAGATGAGGAAAAGTTGTTTCCTTAAAGAGAAGCTGGAAGTCAGGATCGAATAAATCCTAGTTTTGACTGTCAGTGTGAAAGGATGGACCACGAGTGGTTAAGAAAGTCTTGCTTAAATTTAGCCAACAGCTTTCTGGTTGGACTTCAGGATTGTTCTACAAGAGGAAACACATGCCTGCTATTATAAATCTAGCCATGAACTCAGGGTTGTTGAGTTCACAGGCCCCATGGGTGAACTCATGACTATTATTCTGTTAAATGGACATAGCATCACACTGCCCTCTAGATTCATATCTCTCTACCCATAGATTAGTGCAGCTCTTGGACCTCATCCGAGAAGGTTCTCTGTGCAGTGGATGGTGGTTAATGCAGAAACTCCAAGGGCAGAGAACGAGTGACAGCAGTGTGCTCAGCCACAAATAGGATATTTAAATGACTATCACCTGCCAAGGCTCAGGGCCCATTATAGAAGATGGAACAGAAAGACTGTAAGAGCCAGAGATCAGGGAGGACTAGAATAAAGTGGGGTCTCCTGGATCTGACAGGATGCTACACTCAGGACCTCACAGCTTCTGCAGCTGCCTGCACAAGACCCACACAAGATCCAGCCAATCAATGTCTAGATGGAGTGGGGAGAGGTTCCTGAGCCCCTACCTCTAACTGAGGAGCCATTGCTGGGGATGCTGTGAATGTGTTGCTCTGATTGATTGATAAATAAAATGCTCATTGGCCAGTAGCCAGGCAGGAAGTATAGTGTAGGCGAGATAAGGAGAGAGGAGAATTCTGGGAGGTGGAAGGCTGAGTCAGGAGTCAGTGCCAGCCGCCACCATGAGAAGTGAGAAGTAAAGATACCGGTAAGCCATGAACCACGTGGCAAGGTATAGATTAATAGAAATGGGTTAATTTAAGATGTAAAAACTAGATAGCAAGAAGCCTGCCACAGTCATACAGTTTATAAGTAATATAAATCTGTGTGTTTACTTGGGTCTGAGTGGCTGCGGGTCCGGCGGGACTGGAGAAATCTCCAACTACAAGTCATAGACTGTTGATGATGGCTTCTACCTCTAACTGAGGGGCCATGGAGTTGATGGATTCTAGGGGAAGGAGAGTCAGGTTTTTTTTTTTTTTTTTTTTTTTTAAGGATATGGCCTCTGGCAGGTTGACCAGGCTACAGTGGGTAACCCCATATCCAGGGTACATGAACCACACAGATTAGACTTAAGTTATTTTAGAACAAAGAACATGAAGTTGGTGGGGCTAGGGAGGTGAGGGGGTAGATCTGGGAGGAGTTAGAAGGAGGTGGAGGGAATGTGATTAAAATACAGTGTATAGAATTGTCAAAGAAGTAATGGAATATTTTGCAAACTTCAATTTGTGTTTGACAAATGTGTGGGCCACTGTGCTGTATGTGTTTGTGTTGGTTGTATCTTAGGAAACAAGCAATCAAACGTTTCTGCCATTGGATAAAGATCGCCTGCAAAGGCTTGTGGGGGAAGCTCTTCAGATTCTGTAAAATGACACTGCTGGATCCGTGACAAACCTAATGGGTTAGAGCTTGGAGGCCAACTAGTTTGCAATTAAACACACATTGCTCTCCACATGGAAATGATCAAGCCTGCTAAGCCTGCTTGGAGCTCAATGCCACCTGTGCCTCTCACCAAGGTTGTTGTGACAGATAAAAGGATGGTATTGAGGGAGACAAGTGTTCCCCAGCGTAACTATTTAATAATAGGTCATTCTGCACACAGACCATTTTCCTTTCAGAGCCTTTATATGACTCCACAATAGTTTCAGGAAAACTTTAACCTTGTAGTATCAGCATTACAGGAACCAGGAAATGGTCCAGTCAGGGAACAGCTTGCTGCAGAGCTGTGAGGACCTGAGTTCAATCCATGTAAGAAAGGCAGTGTACCAATGCATCCTGACATCATAGTACTGTGGAGGCAGAGACAGGAAGATTGCTGGGGCTTGCTGACCAGCCTGTCCAGCTAAATTGGTGAGTTTCAGGTACAGTGAGGGACCCTGACCTGCAAACTAAGATGGAAGCTAATAAAGAAGACACCAAGAGTAGATCTCTGGTACTTCAACACACACATGCTCATACACAGACATGCACACACACGCATACACATGGGCAATACAGACACATGAACATTTGCACACACAGAAAAATAAAAAGAATCAACACTAAAGATAGTTTGTCTCATGGTTGAATATCTTAAGTCAAAATTTAGGAAAGTTTTAAACTGGGTGGTGGAGGCACATGCCTTTAATCCCAGCACGCAGGAGACAGAGGCAGGTGGATCTCTTAGTTCGAGGCCAACCTGGTCGATAGAGTGAGCTCAAGGACAAACAGAGTTACACAGAGAAATCCTGTCTCACAAAAACAAAAAAACAAAAACAAAAACTAAGCCAAAACAAAACAAAAAGACCCCACAAGTTTTAAAAGCCAGAGACATTTTTTTTTCTCTTTTTCTTTTGCAATTGACACAGTGCTTTTTTTAGAGTCTGTGGTTAATAGTGGTCACTGCCCATTGTGTTGCAGGTTGGCGGAACCCAGTGCTGCACAACAGCGGCACCCCCCCCCCCATTGTATTCCACTGCGGCACCACAGCGTGCTTATCAGCTTTACTATTCTCTTCTGAGGTCACCATTCTTTCTGCCTTTCTTTTCTTTACTATACACATATAAATCGAAACTATCTCTTATTCTCTTGCTTATCCTGTTGAAGTGAGTCTGCTGTGAAAAAAATGTTATCACGAGCAAAAAGACAAAATAAAACCTGTTTCACATCTTGCTAGTTGTCTCATCTCTAATTCAGGACCTGGAGGCTGAATGAATGCCTGACTTTGTGTAAAGAGGAATGTGTAGGTGATCTGATGAACATCTCACAATGAGACGCATCAAAAAACCACATTTAAAGGAGAAAGAAATAACTTATTATGGTCAGTCTCGGGAATATGGAACTCCTTTCTCCTGAATGTGTTGTTTCAACTCTAAGCTACTTCTGCCTTCACAAATTTTTCAGAGTAGAGGAAACTGATGGAAAAATTCATTCTATGCACCCTTGCTTGGATGGCAGGGTCAGTATTTATCATCGGTAGCACAAGTTATTGAACTCATTTTATCATTGGCTCTTAGCAGGCTTAAGGCAAGGTAAACTCCTGACTGTTTCTCTGGGTTTCTAGAAGGGTGTTTAGGATCAGCTGTTTAATTATTCGTTAATTAAGAATACCAACAGATGCTCTCTTGGTGCAAGGTTAAAGACAAATCTAGAATGCCCAGTCTAGAGGGTGGAAAAGTCGGAAGGGACTAGTGGGATGGGCTGGACAGTGTCTTTGCAATCAGGAAAGAAACACAGGGCTGGGGACAAGCTTAGCAGGTAGAGTGCTTGCCTGCCATGTGTGAAGCCACATCTTTGACCCACAGCATTGGATAAAAGGGGTACAGTGGTACATGCCGACACTCTCAGTACTTAGGAAGATCAGACATTCAGGGTCATTCTGGAGCTACACAGGGAAAGCGAAGCCAGCCTCAAATAACTGACATTGAAGGTCAGCCAGAGCTACAGATTGAGACTCTGCCTCAGAAGCCAAAAGCTAGGGGCATAGCCCAGTGGTAGAATACTTGTTTACCATGAAGGAGGCCCTGACTCCAATTCTTGGCACTGGGGTAGGCTTGGGGGAGCATCAAGATATCCTTACCAGAATCTACTATCAATTTAAATGAATCTTTCAAAAACTTCCTACAGATTGCTATTGCATTTCAACCTTTGTTTTTCTTCAAGTAGTTCAGGGTGTAGCAACTAAAGTCCCCTTATTACCTGTATCGTTTATTGTTATTACCCATCATTTTATCTTATTCTACTCATTAAGAATACTAATAGACACTCTCTTTCATGTGCATATGTGCTTGTTCACATGTATGCAGGTGCACATGTATGTACATGTGAGTGGAGCCTAGAGGACAATGTTAGGTAGAGTCCCTCAGGAATGCTGCCCACCTTGTTTTTGAGACAGGGTCTCTCACCATCCTATGGCTCATGAAATACGCTAGATTGTGACCAGTGAGCCCCAGGAATCCACTTGTCTTGGCTTTCCCACCTCTGGGAATTATAAGCAACTGCCACCATAACTGGCTCTTTTTTTGTGGATTCTGGGGATTGAATTTGCGTTCTCCGGCTAGTAAGGCAAACGTATTCCCTATGGAACCACCTCCCCAGCTTCTCTAATAGACACTTTCTATGTTTTCAGAGTTAGTCCACTGCAGTTTAACATGAAAACTATTTCCAGCAAGACTCTCCTCTCCATCTTCTAGGTTAAACAAACAAAATCAAAGGAGGCAAACCATGCCTGGCTGTGTGATTATTTTCATTAGCAGGGAGTCTGACTCCTGTGTGATTGTGATGCAAGCTACCCTGCTGAACCTCCCCTCCCCTCCTAGGAAACAGTCTCTGAAGAGTCGACACCTCCTGACAGGCGCCATCTGGACAGCCCTTCCTTAGCTCCCACTGCGACGCCGCCCTCCAAGTGCCTTTCTGCGCATGGGCAGCGACAACAGAGAGAGCTAAGGTGGCTTCCAGTTTGGATCCTCCGGGAATCACCAAGCATGAGCCTACAGGCATAAAGACCCACTAAGAGGTGTGTTTCC